>NW_020956383.1:114966-117303 GCF_003031625.1 Empidonax traillii
ACTTGTTTCCTTTGGTTTTTTTCTTTGTTTTTTTTTTTTTTCCCCTCTCATTACAATTATTATTATTATTGTATTTTATTGGTATTATTTTATTTTATGTTTTTTTAATTGTTAAATTGTTCTTATCTCAATCCATGAGTTTTTGGGGTGGTTTTTCTTCTCCCTCCCTGATTCTCCTCCCTATCCCACATGAGGGAAGGGGAGAGGGAGTGAGTAGCTGTGTGGTACTTAGTTGCTGGCTGGGATTAAACCATGACAGTCACAAGCCCTCTCACACTTTGTTTGGGGTTTTTGTTAATCAAAATACCTTCATGCTTCATGTTTAAATAATTCAGTTTATTTCCAAAATTGGAGGAAGCTTCAATCACAGAATCATAGAATAGTTAGGGTTGGAAGGGACCTCTGAAGATTATTTAATCCAACTGCCCTGCCAAGGCAGGATCACCTGGAGCAGGTGACACAGGAACATGTCCAGGTGGCTTTTGAATGTCTCCAGAGAGGGACACTCCACATCCTCCCTGAACAGTCTGTTCCAGTGCTCTGCCACTCTCAATGTAAAGAAGTTCTTCCTCATGTTTAGGTGAAACTTCTTGTGTTTTAGTTTATGGCCATTGCTCCTCGACCTGTTGCTGGGCTCTGCTTAAAAGAGTCTGGCACCATCTTCTTGGCACCCACCTTTGAGATGTTTATGCATTAATGACAATCCCTCTCAGTCTCCTCTTGTGTAGAGCAAACTGGCCCAGCTCCCACAGTTTCTCCTCATAAGAGGAGAAATGCTGAAAACAAGTGTCCACAGAAACTTTAAGCTATGAATACGGTTTTAAATCACTGGTCACTAAGTGGTAGTAATTTGTATTATTTCTCTAGTGGCCTGGTTGGGTTATAGATGGTTCATGTAATTATAAGGAAGAATCTGCCTTCTTAAATCATGTTGTTCTCCTGTTAATAAATCAATCCTGTTCTTTTAGTCTCTTTTGCTTTTGATGTCCTCATTCAGATTTGCTTTCCTCTAATGAAATGTGTGAAAGATTTTAAAAGTGAAGTCAATCAGTAATTTTCTTCAGTGAATCAAAAGTTCACCAGTTTTTCTTCATATGTGTGTTTCAGCTTGAGGTGCATATGTGAGGTGTGAGTTGGCTTCTCATAACTGAGATAGTTTTCACTGTCCAGGACTCCCTTTTTAGTACATCTCATTGCCAGAAGTAAGTCTGCACTGTAATATTTTAAAATGTTGGCACCATCTTCAGTCAACACTGAATTTATGAGTACTGGCAACTCAGAGGTATAGGTTGTGATACTGAATTCTGTTTTTCAACAAATGAAAATCTAAATGAATCTGTGTAACATTGTATATGAAGACAAAATATAGTCTTAAGTCACTTTTGTAGCCCTATTATTAGGAAAAATATCCAGGTTTCTGTTATTTGTTCCATTGGCTAATCCAAGAGCTAAGACTGTGGACCTTGTCACTAAGAGAAATAGGTCATATTCTCTCAGGAACTCAAACCCATTTTCTCCTATAGAAAAAATCTTTTTCCCTGTCTGTTCCCTTCAGAGAGTAGTAGACAGCTGTGCAGATGCTGTGCAGCAGCAACAGCAGCAGGAGGGGTAGCTCTCTCAATTAGCAGGGAAGGAAATTCTGACCAGACATAAGGATGATGATCTTCACAGTGAGATAATGAAGCAGGAGAGAAGTTTGCCCAGGTTTTGGCTTTAAAGAACTTCAAATCTCAAGGCCCTGTGCAATATATTTTTAAAAAATGTCTGTGATTTGAAAAATACAAGACCTTCCCATTAGTTTGCTAGAACTATTAAGTGACATCGGGGAAGGTGAAAATTTACTATTTGAATTTCAACAAAAATCTTTTCATAATTGCTGATTGGAATCATGATTTTTTCAGTGCAAGCAGTGATGCAATTCTTCTATTTTAATCTCTGAGAGGTTTTTTTTCAGCTATGACAGCCATTTAAAAAAGTATTGAAATAAGCTGAACTAAAGACCTTTGAATCTCTGAATCTCAAAGTATCGAACCAAGACTAATGAAGCATATTCAATCACATTGTTCTCACTGAAAATAGTATTAATAATAATAATAATACTATAGATGAAAACAAATATGTTTATGTAAAATTAATAAAATTATTTTAAGTGTGAATTCAATCTTAATTTATTCTGTTTCTAATTTCTATTTTTTGTGTATGCTTTCCTATGTGTACAATATGTCAGTACAGTAGTATGTGTGTACAATCTGTAGATAAATATACATATCTTGGTGGTGTGTGCTCAAAAACTACTTATTGATAAGCAAGAAAATTTGGAGAGCACCACTGTGGGGG
>NW_020956383.1:117683-127879 GCF_003031625.1 Empidonax traillii
CAATCTTAATTTATTCTGTTTCTAATTTCTATTTTTTGTGTATGCTTTCCTATGTGTACAATATGTCAGTACAGTAGTATGTGTGTACAATCTGTAGATAAATATACATATCTTGGTGGTGTGTGCTCAAAAACTACTTATTGATAAGCAAGAAAATTTGGAGAGCACCACTGTGGGGGAGTATGCCAGCAAGCAGTGTGGTGTACTGGCTGGTACCCTGGCTGAGCCTGTTAGCAATGTAGGTGTTACCTGGAAATTTTAAAACTGATATTCAGAAAGGAATATGTTTGTATATAATGGCTTGGAACAAGTGCATGGGTGTATTTCTATCCCCATCTAGCTACTGTAAGCAGATAACAAGTGATTTCTGTAGTGTGGGCAACAGGCCAATAGAATTAAATTGCGTGTTCTTCAGGCTTCTGAACAGATAGTGTAGTCAGACAGTGAATATCTCTTGATTCTCCTGAATTAAATTCAGGCAATTGAGTTAGATGGGGAAGACTCAGTATCCGTCCCCAATACCCTGAGCTAATCAAGGAGCTGAAACCTGAGATGTAGAGAACTTGAATACACTCTTAATTCTTCACAAGAAAAACTTTAAAAAGCACTCATTGGCAAGTTGTTTGAAGTAATTTTGCCTTTACAGCCTTTGTCGAATGATCATTTAGAATTTAGCAGATGTAGAGTTTGCAGTTTGGGTACTGTAGAATCCCATCTCCTCACTTACAAATACCACTTCTGTAATCAAAACCCTGCTTTTTCTGTGATGTATTCAAGCTCCAGTTCAGCAAAACACTTACATTCCCACTTGAAATGTAACATGTCTTTAGTCACTTGCTGTTCAGTAAAGTTCTGATGTATGTGCCCGGTATTAAATGTTTGGAATTCAGGTTGTAATACAGGTTGAATTTGAGTCTGAATGGTTTGAACTTTTGCTACAGTGAAGTTTAATAACAGTTATAATTGCAGTAATTCTTCCCAGTAAAAAGTACAATGTTTACAAGTTGAAATATGTGCTCTCTCAGAATATGGTGCCTTTAAAATGCATACATATTATGGTATAATTTTGGGTTGGAGAATAAGCAAATTGCATTTAATCATGGGTAGCGTGTAATATTATACCAGCATCAAATTGCTTCTAATCGCTCTCCCATCTCATTCCTGAAAAGATGGATCAGTCTTTATTTGGGGTGTTTTTTAAATAGCCAAATATTCTTTAGATCCATAACAATGCATATATTCTGAAGCACAGAAACTGCTGTTAAAACACCTGAAATTCTTGACTGTGAGGTCAGTGAGACACTGGAAACAGGTTGACCAGAGAAGCTGTGAATGCCCAAATCCCTGGAAGTGTTCAAGGCCGGGTTAGATGGAGCCCTGAGTAACCTGGTCTAGTGGAAGGTATCCCTGCCGGTGGCATATGGGTTGGAACTGGATGATCTGTAAATTCCTTTCAACACAAACCAATCTATGATTCTCTTGTAGTTATTTTAGTAGATTTTTTTCTTGGTAGCACCATGTTTTTTTCAAAAACCTGGGAAAGACTGTCTGGATTGACTTCCATTAGTCCCAACTTTTAAGCATACAGCTTCACTTATTCTTCTGAGTTTTATTTAATAAAATAATTAGTAAGGCAGTTTCCTTAACAAATTATATGCTGTAAAAATGCCTAATACCATACCATTCCAAATAAATACCTTCTCAAATAATTTTTTCTAATTTTATTTTGTTTTCATTGGGGGAAAAAAGAAGACATTTAAGTTCAACTATTAGTTACTTCAGGCATCATTTTTGCATTCAATTATATAAAAAAGATCTTCCTTTTTAGTTTCTATTCCCCACAACTGTATGGAAAGTGAAAACATGGGACATGCTTGCATTGAAGCAGAAATTAGTGGGTGATTTCCTGATAGAAAGTGTCAATTTTTGACCAGCAGACAGCGATGTTTTCCAATGGTATGCATGAATGCCAGCTACATCTGAAGAGCACAGAAAGCTAATTAAAGTAAAAAGATCACTATCAGGATGGTCTTAAGGTTTGTAATGACAATATTTTGGAAATCTTCAAGCTCTTAATTTTGAACGGCATCTCATATATGATCTGATGGATTGAAAAATTTATTTTACTTCAATATATATTTTAAAATTAATTTTGAAGTAGGTGGTTTTGTACTGTTTGTTCTTGGTGGTAAATATTTTTTTCCTGCTTTTCACTCTTATTTTTAATGTATTTGTGAGGTCACTCTGTATGGGATTGCCTTTTGACATTGGAACTTAAAGGTGGTGCCACAGACACAGTAGATGACAAGGTCTTTGTCATCAGCCACTGAAGAATACAAACAAACAAACAAACAAACAAAAGAAACCAAAAATGAAAACCGAAATGATAATGACACTGGTTCCAAATCCTGTTTTTTTCCAGTAGATTTTGTGATGCTTCTTGTTCTTCCAGCAGCACCAGCATCATGTCTTTTCTCCTGCCACTGTGCTGAGGCTCCAGTGGATGACGTGGACACCCGGGGGGGCCCAGCTGTCCCAGGAATGCTCCTGCCATGCAGACTCTATGCACACATTCTCTCTCTGGCACACAGAACCAGGCTGATTTCATATGAAAACATTTTTTTTTTCATTCATGCAGCAGCTTCTCTGAAGCACTTGTTGCCCTCTTAAGTGAAGTCTGTGGCTCCTTGTGCAAGTAATTCCCAAACCAAGCAAAGCTGAAGGGACAAAGTTGAAGGTTGCTTGGCCCAAGGTAGTTCATTTTACTCTGCAGATTTGTTTATCAGCATTAAATGACTAATAACCTCCCTCCCATGTTCTCTGGTGCTGCACAACGTATAGATGTGTTCCAAAAAAAAATATTTGTACCATGAGATGGGTGTGGCCCATCTTCAAGTGCTCGCTCACATATGTGCGTTTTTGGTCAAATAAATGCACAGGAGATTGTGCATCTTCCATCACAAATAACGTGAGGCATTGTGCAAGATCGTGTTACAGGTGAAAAGCCGAATGAGGAAGTACTGCAGGGAAAAACCTCCATCAGCTGGCTTTAAATGTCCTATTTATTCCAGCAGATTGTTCCAGTGGGGAGCAGCGCCGCTGCAGTTGATGGTGGCTGTACTGGGCACACAGGGCAGTGTGGCACCGGGCCTGAACAAAGCTGTCAAGAAGAGAAGGGATTGTTTGTGCTTTGAGATTCTCTTCCTGGATTTTTTTCCATGCCACCATGAGGGGGTGGGTACAGCCCCCCCAGGGCTTGGGCAACCCTTCAGGGACAGCGTGGGAGCTGGGGGCTGCTCTGCACCGGGCACTGACGGCGACAAATGGCATTTGGATTTTGGTGTGACATTTTCTCTGTTATTGCATGGTTGTTGGCTTTTTCTGAAGAAAATCAGATTTTTTTTCCAGAAGAAAACAGGAATTTATCCCACAGAACTGTGAAATCAATAGTATTCATTTTGGAGAAGAAATCCAGTAAAAATTAAAAAAGGGCAGGAAATTCAGAATTTTGCTGAGTTTCTGAATGTTGTGTGCTGAATTAGCTGTTTTGATAAAATCACCTAATTCAGATATTCTGGGCTGATTGAATGTGATACGTGTTATCACTGGCAGGAAAAAGAATCAATCGTCTTTGAATAGGAGAGTGTAAATGCCAAAATAAAAGTTTAACAATCTTAAGTTGATTTGGCTAAACAAGTAGGCAGCATTTTCCAGAAGATGGCACTCTCCTTCCACAAATGCAATGTTTGAGTTTCATGGTTTAAAAGGATGCCCTACCCTAGACTATGTGACCAGTGTTTCTTAAAGCATAAAGTTAACTTGAGTCTTCCTATGCTTATTTTTTGCATTTATATGCCATTGTATTCCAAAATTGCTTTATTTGCTTGGCTTTTCATTGCAAATTTGAATAATCATATATTATTTCTTCATTTTAAATTTAAGCAATGCATGTTAATGAGGATTAAAGTACTTTAATTTCCACTTCCCATAACTTTTAAAAAAATCTCAGGTACAGAAGCTTTTTTGTCTTTCTGGGGAAGAAAGGAGGAAAAAATGCAAGAAAAAACTATTAAAGGGAAAAAAATCCCAGGCTGCAATCTGCAATACATCAAGAATTATATTTAGAAACTGGATTATTGATGGTCTTTTAACTGGGTACTCAAACTTTTTCTGTACTCTTGATTTATACACTTGACACATTTTTTCCCCCCTAATTGTCACTGGCAGAGTGACTGACAAAATAAATTATGCTGATGTTTTGAATGACTGAGAATGATGCCACTCCTTTTTTCTCATCCTGCCTTAGCAGAACTGTAAATAGGAAATCTATGTTGAAGCATAAATTATTTTTTTCCTGGCTTTTTCTCATATGAAAGTAAAAACAAGGGGGAAGAATCCCATTTATAAAACTGGCAAGGCAGCTCTGATTTGCTTTCCCAGTTGCAATCATTCTATTTGCTGAGGATAAATACACTAGGAAAGGGAACAAAAATGCCTTTCTCTTGACAACATATAGTTAAATGGTTGTTTGTGCATTAAAAACTGTTTTATAAAACCAATTAGGAACTCTGTTTGTACGCTGACAGCTGAATTGTCTGTGTATAGATGAAAAGTATATGCAGTTTGTTGTGGGTTGGTATGATGCAAGAGGCAAGTGACAGAAGGTGAATGGATTTCGTGTACAAAGGGACACTATGATTATTGTATTAGGGAGGTGCACCCCCATGGAGATCAATTAGATTAGCACACGGTTCTGGATTTTTTTTCAGTAGATTGGAAGTGTATGTGTAAAGTGAACAGGGGATTAAAACAAAACTGAATGCACATTGCAAATAATTTCAAAACGTTATAAGTTTTTGGACTTAAACTGAAGTTGCGATTTATAACTAAAATCTCCAAACTGAAGAGGAGAAGCAGTCAGGGAACTGGGTCAAGTCTGCATTGGCACCCTGTGAGGAGTTTGTACCTTTTGCACTTCTGGGCTTTGCATGGAGGTCTGGTCTGTCTCTCCTTATAGTGTGAGACTGTTGTTGTTCTGCACACCCTGTCAGGGACTACCCTGAGCGGGTCATTCTAGATTTATAATGGGCTCTGACAAAACTCTTCCTAGGGGAAATAGTCAGCAGTTCTTGAGAGCTCTCAGTAGATTGATTAGGCTGAAATTCTCCCCAGGAATCTGTCTGGAGTTTCTTATGTTGGATATACCCGTGGCTTTTGTTTTGATCCTGGATACGTGTCCTTAGCTGTGTGCTGACAGGTCCAGACTGACAGGGCAGAGCAGAGGGGACCTCAGGGCTGACTGAAATTTCTGGTTACCTCCATATCCATCTCAGCCATGGCCATTCTGGCCCCATTCCAGTTCTGGGGAATTGCATTCTGATTTAGGTGGTAGAGGAGATGCTATGGCAGAACCCGTGTTTCTAGACTTTGGGAAATAGAGCAGGGGATTGGCATTAATCACTCCCCATTCCCTTTGCCGGGACTTTGTCACTATAGAACATTATGTGTGGCAACATGTACTGGCATGGAAGTGACCTGGAATAAATTCAATCACAGCCAAATGCAAGCCCATGCCGGAACTGAGTAGAAGCATTTGTTTGGTTTGATTTTCTCATTCTAAATCTGAGTAATTTCCTACTTTTCAGTGTGTGAGTTTACTCCCCAAACCCCATACTTGGTGAGAAAGATTAAAAAAATTTAATGATTGGTCATAAGGCAGATTAAATGCCAGAACCTGATGTTCAGACAATTGTATTTCTTTAAAGGTTCTTAGCTTGGTAACCTTTAGATTTTGTGTTGAGATAACTTTCATCTTATGCAGTATATTTGAAGCACTATAAATCTTAATATCTATTTTGTCATCTGTACAGTGCATATATATGTAAGAAACCCCACAATGTGTCTTGACAGGTGTTATTCAGGTGCTGTTGTAAAAAGAAATAAAATTACAATTTGTTATCTTCTCAAAACAAGTAGAATTTTTTATATTTTGCTGGCAAAATTCTTTAATGTATTTAGATAGTAAATTTCTTAGGATCAGAGAATACCTTTATTTAGATCACCTTACTAGTTAGTGTTAGTACTGAAGGGTCAATGTTGCCTATGTACAACTTTGCCATTTAATACTTATATCTTGCATATATATTTTATGTGTAGGAAAGGATAATTTTTGCATTGAATGGATAGATGATTACCAATAAAATGTTGTCATAAAAGTACGCTTTTAAAAATCTGTCAAAATGTTTTAATTGTTTATGATGTTTAATTAAGTAACCCAGTTGTATAAATTGATGTTGCTCCAACAGAACAATGGGAGCTGTGCTTTTTGATGAATTGATCCTGTTTTGAAATCACTTTCAGAAATAATAGTTCATGTTTTGAAAAATTTCATACAAACTGCCTACCTACCTTCTTTTTAGGGGCAGTGCTAATTAAACAATTCAGAAGTTTTTGGCTGTGTTTTAACTCTCGCTGGGACTTCTACTCCCCAACCTCATTCAGGATTAAACTGCAAAAAATATGAGTTAAGTCCTTCTTATACTGAGTGGACTTAACTCTATGAGGATTCCTGCTGAAATGATCTTGTTGAGCAATATAATATAGCAATATACTTTGCTATAATCAGAGGAACTGGGGTTTGATAGCAGGTAGTGAATGCAGTGCAAGGTCCTACAAAAATAAGAACAAAACTGAAAAACAAAATGCTAGCTCAGTCACAGAGAAATATTCATACAGTGCACTGAAGAGGACAAGAGATCTTGTGAGGAACAGATTCTTAAAGGTGACTTTTTTATTTCATTACAAGCTATTGTGTTAAGGTTGTACTGGTTTGCTTTACTCAAATTCCTTAATGTTTGCTATAGCTTGCAGGGAAGGTACAAATAACAGCATTTTATGTCCTGTAGTTGGATTAGCAGCTAGAAAAAGAATTTTTGTTTATCCTCACTAGTTTGTATGTTACAGAGATTGTAAATAAAATTTTACATCTTTAGACAGATCTTCGATAAATACAGTGGTAAGTATCTTGTAGGGACTAGTACATGAGAATTATTGATGAGGATAAACTTTAACTTAAAATGATCTTTTAAGCACATTGTTCAGAATTTCTTTTTAAATTAGATATTCTTTGGTAGTATTGGCAAGAAGAGAATCGTCTGAAGCTGTTTAATAATAGGGTTTTTTCTTCCTTGAAAAAGTGTTTTGAAGAATTGCAAGAATAGAATTTAATGATGTATTAGATATTACATATATTCAAAGCAGCGAAGGGGAGGCTGTGGAACTTATAGGGACAATTTCAACATCTGAAGCTGGTAGTCAAGCTGGCTGATTTAATTTGAGATGGTTATGTTGAAATGTTTGCAAGGTAACAAGTCCTAATCTCTTTATTTCTAGGCTAATGTTATTCAGTGTGGATTTCTTCAGAAAATATTACCATATACTGGAATAACTTTTTAGCACAAACATAAAAGTAATGAATTCAGTCTCTAAAAGTTATATATTTTTTTTAAGTCCTAATGTCACTTGTTGCTACTTTTTCATCTGCAATTTTGATTTGAGATTATCCTTGAATGGTGCTAGAACCAGATTAATCATTCTGTTATTAGAAAATACATTCAAAGTTAGGTATAAATTTAAATAGGATGATGTGCAAAAGTAAAAGCTCTGGTATTTTTCTGGAATAAATAGACAAAAAAAGTTTTCAGTTTGGGAAAATAGGTGAATAGATGAAAAAAACCTTTTGGTCTAACTAAATTGTATTTGTACTTGTTTTCAATTTTCATTGTAGATGGAACTAGAAAATTCAGAGTATCTGATGGCCAAAATCATTTCAGAACATGTTGTGAAATCAGTTCTCAGACATTTGGTGTAATCACTGTGTTCATGTTATGACATTTTGGGTTTTTCTGAGCTTTTTTCAGAGATTTCCTTGCAAGATACCAGTATTATAGAGTTGAACTTGAGGCTGAATCTAGACACAAATTTATTTTTTATTCTCAGCAATATAATCTAGATTAATTCTAAAGCTGAATATTGCCTGTTTTCACAGGTAGTTATAGTGTCTTTTCCCCTGTCTAGGTCATTGGGAATGCACTTGAGGCTTATCCAAAAACTCCATGTGTTGATAAGGTAAGAGAATGGCCTGGACAGTTTTCTGTGTATCCCAAACTTTCTGAACAATGCAAGTACAGACGGCTATTAGAAATGGTTTAGAAATAGTTTAAATTTAAACTTATGTCAAAATGATACAATGTAGTAGTAAATCACAGCTTTGAGAATAACCTTCTTGGGTGAATAGTTGTCATATCAGTTGCAAGAACTGCTATAGTATTGAATTTTTGGATTGTCCATGTTCATATACAGCTGAGCTATACCACAAAGTTAAATCCAATCTTATCTTTAATCCGTATATGGAACAATATTTAAGGCTGTGTAACATTTTATGCTTATTCTCAAACTGAAGCAATGACTCCTGTTAATAGTGGCTTTTTTGAGCACCTGCATTCTGACATGCAAGGAAAAAAAGCTTCTGAGTGGTCTTGGAAGAGGGAATTAAAGGAAGAAGAGGGCAATATCTGCTAATACAAGGAGTAAACCTTGCAACATGTCTAAAGATTTGAAAATATTTTCTTTTTCCAGTAATAAAGGAAATCCTACATTTCCTGGGAAAAGAAATAAGCCTTGTACTTACTGTACCATTTATCCTCAATTGGTGAAAGACCTCCAGGAAGGGAGACAGAAATTCTAATCTTACAAATTTTAGATTTTTTTAAAAAATTAAAGCCATACTCAGCTTAACAAGTCACAGTTAGGGACTAAAAACGGAAGTTATCAAGGGTTAAATTAATTTGGTTTTGGGAATGTTTCTTAGAGAATTCTGAGTCTAGATAACAGCTCTTGTGCTGGTCTGTATCAAGCTTTTTCTGTACATGAACAGACAGGAAAACCTGTCCTTCCTGTAGCTCAAATTCTGTTGTAGTGAGAATACTGCTCATCTGGCTTCAGCCCAAGGATCTTCACTCTGCAGTGGAAAGGAGCTTGTATGTAGTGAAGCAGAGGAGAGGTATTTGCATCTCCTGACAATCTGTCACAAATCTGTGGCAGGGAGAAGAACTCTGTCTTCCAGCCTTGGATGTTCTCTTTTCCATTCCTACGCTGTAAATCAAAGACACATGACAGTCAGTCAGGGACCATGTCAGAGGCCAAAAGTGCAGCATCCTGCCTAAAGCACTTCAGTGTTTTCTGGGACAGGATGCCAGGGTCATTTAAACCACTTGCTAGTGTGTCCACACCTACATTCACACACATACACACACATGCTGCCTTCCAACCACGTCTGACTGAATTATTTCCAACAAATAGCTGCCGTACAGAAATCAAAGGTGCAAGTTTCATTTCGCTGCTTTTGAACTCTCTGTTTACTGCTGTATTCTCATAAATAAAAAGAATTCCTACTAAGCAATGATTATCCAGATTAAATGTTTGAAAAGTGACTAGTTGAGATGAGAGATCTCAAAAGCATAATAAATCTATCAAGAATTACCAGTGCCAGTGTGTTTGGAGAGGAACAGCAGGCTAGCAGGGAGAAAAATCTAAAGCAGGTCTAGATGAGTTTTTCTCCATTCAAATGGAAGCAATTTCTCCACAGAAACATGCTTTGGTGTGAATGTACTACTAAGGTTCATTCACACTTTTTAATTTCAATTCAGTAGGGTACTTCATCACATTTAAGGACTGTCATGATACAAGTGCTTTCCTTAATTAGGCCTTCCCTGTTTACCAGCAACTTATTAGCATGAAAGGGACTATCAATTATTGTGTAAAAGAAAATAACTAGGCTCACTGAACACAGACTATAACCAAAAGTCAATAAACTGAGAAATTATAGAAAAATGCATTTTCTTACTAACTTTTTTGAATTGTATGTTATTGTTTTTAACTGTTGTGAACATAAAGCTGTTTTTCTACTGTGACAGTGACCCTTAACCAGAGAAAATATATAGCATACATATAAGTAGACCTTTAAAACACACAAAAAATTTCCTTTTCTTACTGTGAAATGATGTAAAAAGATAAGGATTATTTCCTGTGTTGCTTTGCAGATATTTGTTGTTGATGTTTTACTTATGATTTCCGAAAAGTAGGAAAAAAGCATCCCAAACACAAAACCCTACTGAGCTACCAGTGAATGAAGGACA
>NW_020956383.1:128186-146642 GCF_003031625.1 Empidonax traillii
CCTTTAAAACACACAAAAAATTTCCTTTTCTTACTGTGAAATGATGTAAAAAGATAAGGATTATTTCCTGTGTTGCTTTGCAGATATTTGTTGTTGATGTTTTACTTATGATTTCCGAAAAGTAGGAAAAAAGCATCCCAAACACAAAACCCTACTGAGCTACCAGTGAATGAAGGACATTGTAGTACTGTTATACTGAGATGGAACTTTTTAATACAGAGAAATAAAAGGAATATAATAAGAAGTACAAAAAAAAAAAAAAGAAATCATGCGTTCAACCAGACATTGAACTTCTTAACTTTTAAAAATTTTTGCAGGCACTAGAGGATTGTCTGGAACACGATAATAGATTGAGGACATTGCCACCTTGGTGCGAGGAAAGCTGTCTCAGCAGAATCGAGTGACTCCAGGAGCACTTGTTGTGCTTGATGTTCACGCTAGGAATGTTCTTGCATCTCCAGTAAGCAAAAAAGTCAAAGATGAGAGTGACTTTGAATGGTTAAGTCAGTTTAGGTGCTACTGGGAGCTGTGATACCTCTAAATCCTATTAGAAGGTAATTTCTGTCACAGTTTTTCAATTTCTGCTTCCCTGCTCACACAGAGAATGGTTACACTACTGTGAGAATTTCTGCTGATAAGAGAATACCTGTAACAATCATTTCATGGATTGCTAACTAGAATGGCCAGTAGCCAGACATAAACAGTTTTTAATTAAAATTTTGTTTTTTCATCACTGCTGAGTCTCAGTACATTTGCTGAATTTGCAGGGAGTGTTACAGACAGAATTTGTTTGCTCAAAGACTGTATTTTGGTTTTGTGATTCTGCAGGATTAAGAATCCTGTAGGGATGACAATTTTCAGTTAGAGATTTTAATCTGAATGATTGTCAATAGTATTTTAGTAGTGCATTGCATTTATTGGAAAAATAACAATCTTTTTACTGGATAGTGGTAGGATACAATATTTTACAGTTATCAGGACAAGAGTTCCTGTAATACAAAAGACATTGCACATGAAATTTAAAAAAAAAAATTGTATGCAGGGCTCATACGTTGCCAGAGTAATCAGATAGACCATAACTATAGCTATTGGTCACTATTGCTTCTGTTTACATTTTAGAAAGTCCATTAACTTTCTAAATAGCTAGACAAGACAGTTTTACTCTGCAATATGGTTAGTAGGATCTTTTTTTTTAGTTAAAAGTTTAAAAACCAGTCTTTTTGTTTGGTACTTCAGTATCAAACTTCAGTATTGGTAAGTTTTTTTTTTCATTTGGGTTGCATTGAAACAAGTGCCTCAGAGCAATCATGAGTCTGCCATGCAGCTGTTTTTAACAGCATTGGGCCTGTCAGAACTTGGGAAATGGTGTTGAGTTATGGCTGTTTTTTTGTTTTTTTTTTCAAATGGGTCATAGCCATGGAGTTTTATGACAAATAAGTTTGTATTAAAAAAAAAAAAAAAGAAGTTAAAATGTATTTGATTAAAGGGATCACTCTATTGGTCTAATTTAACACCAAGAGAGATGAAATTACTTCTTACTAGTGGTGTACTTGTGCAAACAACCAGTAACTAAGATTAATTCATATAAGATACCTGATGTTAAGGTGTAGAGGCTGATTCTCAGTTCTGAATCTTTCTGAGAAGGCATGGAAGCAACAATCTGTTGAGTTAGCAAATGAAATTAATTTCTTTTTAGAATGTTGCACAAAATTGGGACGTCATTTAAGTGTCTTTGGAAGCTTCTGATAGTCATATCAAGCCCAGAGGTATTTTTTGTTATGCACTGTATTTGATGCACCGAAAAAGTGTGCTTATTTTTTATGTTGTTTCCTAATTTGAAACATCTGGAGCCCACATTCAGCAGTATTCACATTCAGCTCTGAGTAACTGAGGTCAGTGTGCCATTTGAAAGTTGAATCGTGGCAGGCAGTGAATGCCTTCATTGGAGAGGGTATTTTGTTACCTAAAAGATTAGTAAATCCATACTTGGTAGACTTCTCAATTTGAGAACAACTATTAACATTATAAATAATAACTATTATAAAATTATTTTAAACAGTGGACTTTTTAAAAGACATCTGCAACTCACACCAGTATGGGAGGGGATTCATGAATTATGAGGCTAATACTTTGTCAAATTCTGTGTCAATTGGGCATAGGGACATTCCAGCTCATTTCCATGCTTGTTTTTGGAAAGATGAACAATATGTTTTCAGTTACCTGTTGCTTCCAGTATTCTCCTCACACAAGTATCTGTATAAAAGCGTGAAATCCTCAAAACTGGAAAATAGGTCCTTGGATGTGAAAAGCTGCTAATTTTTTCTTTTATTTTGTGTACATAATTGGCTGAACATGTGTGTACAGTGTCTGTGTTACTTAACATATATTATTATTTGTGTGTTTCTTATGGCACAAATCCATAATGGTTATAAATTGTGATCAAACTGGACAGAGTGTGGAAGCATAACCCTTCTCTGCTTTGAATCATTACTTGCTATTACAGTAAAAAGTTTTAGAAACTACATAAATCAGTCAATATCAACACAGAAACAAGTGATTAAGTAAAAACCAATTGTCTTCAGATAACAAGTTATGAAAAGGAATATTGCATGAGCTACTGAGTTGCTGAGGTTTCCCTTCATTTTTTTTTTTTTTTTAAACTAAAATAATAGGCATGGAGTGAAGGGTCTATCTTTCAGATGTTTAATTTATTCTTTGACTTTATCTAGAGCGACAAAAATGTTGCATCCAAAAAGCTAAAGTTGAATCAAGATGAAGGAAAATTAATTAAAGATCACTACTGGTCTGAGAAAGAAAGAAGCAGATCTGAGGGAGGCTCAAGACAAATTGCTGTACTCCACCAGACACAGGAATCTAAGAAGAAAATCAGGTGACTTGAAAATCAGGTATATGATGCAAAAGGTGAACTATTGCTCTATTGATATCCAGAAGAGTTATTTCAAATTTGTTTCTTTGTCAAATGGTATTTTCCCTTTCAACTGCCACCATGTGGAACAAGCCGTACTTTTAGATTTTGGTGTAACAGTCCTAAAGTTTTAACTGGGCAAAGCGTGAAAAGTAAATGCTTTAGAGTAATAGAAAATATATATGTTATTAATTTACCAACTGATATCCCCCTCCTATATCCTTATTCATATCTACTTTCAATAAATTATCAAAGATTTTACTAAATGTTTGGATTAATCTATTAACTTGCAAGTTAGCACATTAGAAGTTTTAAAAGTTTATTTGTGCCTTCTGTGCTAATGCAGTTTTGAGACTGTTTTTAGTAAGCCCTGTTCCTGATTGGTAATTAGCTGCTTATATGTGCAAAAATAGGCAACATTTAAAGGAAGAGCTTTGTCTTTTTTAATTTTTTTATTTAATTTTTTTTTTAAGATTTGCAGTACATCATCTTCAGCTTCCTTTAGAAAAATAGAATTGGAATTTGAAATGGAGTCCTAAGTCTTTTCTGTAGTCGGTCAGCTCTTTGTGTGTTTCTTCTGCATTCTGATATGGTTTGGAAGTAGAGGGGAAGGATAAACTACCCAGGCAGTTTGTTACTGTGGTGTAAATCGGCTGCTATGGTTACCAGAAGAGAGGATTGTAAACTGCAGCAAGAGTTGTCATCATTTTCCTCCTGTCCCACGTCTGAAATGTGTCTGTACTAGATAGTAAAGAATTCTAACAGAGAGGGATTAAATTCCTGTAAAAATGAATTTTTTGGTTAGATTATAAACCTAACTGGGAAGATGGCTTGTTTAAAAACTGATGACATAAATGCCAGTTATGGATTCACAAGGACTTTTTTTGCAGAAAAGAATGCAACTACTTTTATGAGAAGGTGTTTTGGGTTTTTTTTTCAAGTGTTTTTGTTTCTCTTAAAACATGTAGATAATTTTCTTGGCTGTTAATATTTTCCATATTGTATACAGAGCTATTTTGAATTGCATGTTTTTATTTCCTTTATTTATTGCATGGTTTTCTTCCTTTATTTGGATGACAATGTAACTGAATAGACTTTGCTGTGCTGGTCCTGATAGTAGTTTTTGTTCTTTAAACATTTCCACTGTAATAAAATGTGTTTTCTTTTTGTTTGATGTAATTACTTCAGAAAAGCACATGAAAATGTTTTTAATATTTGCAAAATGTCTCTAAAGCGATCATGTAATATAATCAGAGGTTTTTTTTCCATTCCGAGGTTGACAACCAACAGAACAATTGATTGGTGGCCTTGGGGATGAGAAAACTCACTGGCATGAGACTGCTTTGGAGCTGGGAAGGCAGTACATCAATTTGACTGGAACATACACTTATTTCATCAGGAATTGAACCTTACCTAGGAGCTTTTACATCCAGCTACGGACAAGTGATATGTACAGTGTTTTTGTGCCTCTTTTTAAAAATTATTTAAATCTCATTAATTTTTTTCCAATATAAATTTTATATTTTTATATTATTCATAAGTGGAAATTTTCTTCTTTAAAGCAACAGTAGTTCAGTAACAGCAGAAGATCACTAACAGCAGATGCTGTTATTGCCCCATCCCTGTAAGTGTTCAAAGCCAGAATGTAGATATTATCCTTATTTCCTCTTTTCCTTCAATGTGCTTACTTTGGCCATTTTTGTTTATTTTGTGGTGTTCTTTCAAACAATTATTTTCTTGAAAATGTCCATGTTGGGATGTTATTATTTTAAAACTTTACAGACTGAGAGTTTATGTCAAGATTATTTATAGTGTAAATAAGTATTCTGCAGTTCCAGACAGAATTCCAAAGTACATAATTTTCAGTGTTCTCTTTTTACGGTCACAACCTGCATTGTGTATAACGTACCTGAGTAGGCAGGAATACTTCTGGTGAAACATCTTAAGGGGAGCTTAAGGCAAGTGTAGCTGCAGATGCAAATGATATTCATAAAGGGCAGAGATATCTGCATGTTTGTTCACAAAAAAGGGATGCACAGTGCTTTGACCTGAAAATTTTAGTGTACTTTCATTCTCTCTGACTGTGCAGTTTCTTTCTCTGTGCAACAGCAGGTATGGATTCCTGGTTGCTTTTCCTTACTCTTATGATGGTGCATGCACATACTACGTAGATATCTCCACCAGAAATTGTCAGATGGCATAAACACTTTTGTGCAGTTCTTCGTTTCATCTGCTTCTATATTTTCTTCTCCCCTGATGTTTTCCTAAGAGAAAAAGTTACAATAGCTTTTGGAATATGCAAACTGATGAATCCTTCATTCACCCCCTCTGTCGATGTCTCTAGACTGTTTCCTTTAATGTTGCATTTTTGTCTGAGGTTTTTGTTTTTGTTTTTGTTGTTGTTGTTATTGTTTCTGTTGTTGTTGTTGTTTGGTTTTCTTTTGCTGTAAGGCTTTGCCAACTAATGTTTAGTTTAGAATACTACAGCATATTTCTCTTGACCTTGTACATAGCTTTAATACAAGATTGTGCCTTTCATCTCAACATGCTATTTCCATAAATTTTCCTTCTTTGGAAGCGTTCTTCCTGGTCAAATATGCTTCTTGGTTTACGTATTTCAAGGTGTGTGTCTTCATTATTATTACACCTCATACAACACCTCTAGTCTACACAGCTGAAGTGAGTTAGATGATAAAGACAATTACAAAAAGCTATGGAAATGTTTGTTAAGTTGTTAAATTTGGTCAAGTCCTGACAAGTGCAAATTATGTGTGTCCTAAGGTTTAAATAATGAAGATATTTTTTTCCAATAGAACATATGCATTTGTCCTACATTGATTTCATAGCATAGAAGACTACTGCTGAAACGGTAAATAAAATCACGTCAAGGCTCTGAATAAATAAACTTATATTTCAATTATAAAAATCATATACAAAGGCATTTTTAGAGATTTAATACAGAAGGATGAGTTTCTTTTAATTTAAAGATTGTGATCTTGTATATAGCAACTGTTATGGGAAATGGGTTGAAAAATACATTTTTATTAGTTTGAAAGTTTTGTGAATAGACAGAACTTCACTTAATATTTGCTTTCTTCTTATTTAGATGCAAACTAGAGAGTGGCTATTGCCATGTAAAACAAAAGACATTCATTGTTATGATGATTTTTCCTGAACAAATAACCTGGGAGAATCAGTGGAGATCAGAGCTTGAAATACTGCTGCACTACCTTCTGACGTTTGCATTGATAATGGCATCACTGTCTCATAAGTAAAAACAAACAAGAAAGCAACCCCCCAACAAGTAATTTTTTTATAGAGAGTTTTTTACTCTATATCCAGTGTTATGACCAACATTATTAAATCACTGTAATGTTTAAATTTTTAATGTAAAGTGTTTTTATCTGTGATTCCACTCCCTTCTTTCTAACTCCTATGGACTGCTATAATGATACTTTCCCCTGCCCCCCTCACCCTCCCGCTCCCTTTTTTGCCTGTTTGATTGTTTGTGGGTTTTTTATTTTTGTCTTTTGTTTTAATGAACATGCTGCCTCCTGGATTCAGGTTAAGACATCTTAAAATGCTTCAGGATTAGAATTCTTAACACTATTCTTGATGTGTAATCAGTAGATATGAAAATAATTCTCCTTTCAACATCTAAAGGCTTTTAAAGAAATATGTTGACATCAGCTGCCGCCAAGAAATATCTATAGATAATGTCTTGATTACTTCTCTTTAAATAGTTTTCCAGTTTATGTTGCCACCTGTTATGAGATTTAAACATTCTGGCTTGTAACATATAAAGTGTGCAAAGCCCTGACATTTTGGAAGTGTTGGTTTGTACACAGATGAGCTGAATCGTCATTTTACTCAGGCACAGTAACAAAACAACAACAAAATACCCATGTGTATTATTAAGGCATAAGGGAGAGAATTTCTAGTTTCCTTTCTTTCTTACAGAGGATGATCCCAGCCATATGCCAGTTTCTTCCTCTTTTTGTTGCATTTTATTCTATGTACTTGTAAACTGCATCGACAGGAAAAAGTGAGGTAAACCTTTCCTGCAATAACCTCTGATTTCAGAAATGTGTTGGTATATATCCATGTCACAATCAGTGCAAACATCAGTGATTTGTCTGACAATGTACAGCATCGCAACTGACCCTCTTGATGTTCTATCATCTAGAAATACCCACAGCTCAGTTGCAATTAGCCTGAGATTAATATGCCTACCGATGACTGAGATACGGATGGCACCAACAGCTTTGTTGGGTACCAACCTGGAGGCTTGAGGAAGATTTTATCTCACCTTTCAAAATTAAGACTTATCATTATTTACTTTTAAAATGCTAAGCTTTGTGACCACGCATAAGCATTAAAATGTTAGTTTGGACTTGTGTTTGTTATAACCATGAACAAAGAACCTCTCAGTTCTGTCCACTGTGCTTGCCAACGTACTTGCTACTGACTTCTAGCTTTTATTCTTTATTGTTCTTAGCACAGCTGAGGCAGAACTGGCCGTGAAACAGTGTTGCTTTAACTGCTTTGTGATGACCTTCAGGTCTGTTCATTCTATTTTTTGCATAATGTATTCTTATAATTTTTTTCCATAACCAGGTTAATGGTCATCAAGTCTATGATAAGATGTACCTACCATTTATGAATCATTTTACAGTGTGCTACTGCACAGACTTAGCAATAGGAATCTTTATTTTTAGCCACTGTTTACATGAAAATTCTCCTCCCAGTTTGAGGTGTCTGATGTTGGATAGCTCTCACCTCTTTTGCTGTAGAGTGAATGGTAGGTTTTCACATATAACTAAAATTGTATATTACAGGTTAACCTTTGGAAGCAGAGATGTGTGGATAACACTTCAGCTCTGGCAAACGGATAGGTGACAAAATGCAGAATTAAACAGGTAAGGCAAAAATAAGGCCCTGGCTAAAGAAGCTCAATGTATGTTCATTTGACATGCAAAATTAGCATTGACTGTAGGTCTGGAAGCAAAACCTCTAATTGAAGCTAGAGAATATATACTGGGATTATGATTGTATATGTAACTTTTTTCAAGTAATTACTGTATTAACAATTCAATCACTCAGGCTAAACAGTAAACAAGGGTTAACGAATTCAACACTTGCACAGTTCATCCTATCATTTAACTTTCATAAAGCTTTGATCAAAATTCTTTTTGAACTAATGAAAGGATGATTAGCATTTTAAAATTAAATAAGGAAAGCTCTAAATTTTGAAAGGTGAGATAGAATCCACCTCAAATTGATGACACATATTATGCCTGTAGTTATTAGTTTTCAGCTAGATATTAGGACCATAGGAACCATACAGAATGCAACTCAAGCTTTTTGCAACAACAAATTTTCTAAAAAGCAGAATTAATGAGCAATCCGAGGATAATTTGCAAATATACAGAGGGACTGCTTATGCACTGCCATCTATGAAGAAGAGATCTCTGTTTTGTAGAGGTGAAAGCTGTGTGCGTTTGGCTGTTATTAGAGAACTATAATTATTCAATCTTAAGTATTTAATGTCTGTTACACAGTATGTCTGAAGTGGGATATGCTGAAAATAATATCTGACTGACACTTTGAAGTAATTGGGGTTCTAGCTGATGCCTTTTCAAATGTTAAATTTCTGTTTTAAAATAAGAACAAGCAAAATTATTATGAAAAATTACATATATATAGTCTGGTTTAGACTCTGCTTAACATGTAAGTTTAATGTGTTCAGTTTAGAGTTTGCAGTTGCTGCATCACCTTGTATCATCTTATGCTTAAAATCACCCGGCTATATATCCCTTGAGTCTCCCTTTGGGTCCTCAGAACTGATTGAACCACCTGGAAAGTAAGCAATTCTTTCACTACAGTTCTGATCCATTAGTGAACACTGTTACCTACTGTGAGATTTTTTTTCTGGTACTGCTGATGCTGCTGCCTCATCTGACAGACACTCAGGTTTTGAATGCTCTGTTTGCTTCTCTAGAACTACTGTGTTATTTTAGCTGTGTGTATCAAATTATTCAAAATACTTGTAACTTCACAAAGCCCACACTTTAACCTTCTTCACATCTGCTTTGATATCATGCTGTCCTGGTAGATTACAAATGTATCTCCTGAATCTCTCATTGCATTGTACCCATGAATGCCGCCTTCCATCGTGGGTAAGATGGGCACGATCCCTTTCAGATGACCTGTTTTCCTAAATCATTCTACAAGGGGGAAGAAAGCCATCCTCCTTCAGCTGCTGAATGGCTGCTGCCACTCATGGCACATTTCTCTTCCAAAACTTCCTCTCCTAGATTTGTGCTGTCTTTCTTCCACAATATCCATTTTCATTAGTGGAAAATTCCATTTGCTTTCACTTGAAAATGCTCACTTATGCATATGACTGTGTTAAAGCTGATCAAAGTTTCAAAACTTAAAGAGTGATATTTTTTATTTTGAAAGTGTTATAAAATTAAGCGTGATTAAACTCTCTGGGAAGTGTAAATTACAGAAGGTCCTGGAGGGGGCACAATTAGCTAAAAAATGAAACTGGTGAGTATGAACATTATAGCTGAGGAAAACAGATTTTTTTTTCCCCTTGTTTTGAATGAAATGAGTACTATAGTAACTGAAACCCTCACCCCAGGTTACAAGATACTTCTTAGCACAATATAATACTCAGTTTAATTTTTATTTTTTAATTGCTTTATGAGAATTGCCATTTCTTTTTTTTTCAGGTTAGAATAATACTATTTCTAGAAAGTATTGTGCTTTTTTTTTCTTTTCAAGAGTATAAATACCAGATTGCTAGGCTGTGACCATTAATGATTCTCATGTTCTCTGTAGCATCTTTACTGCAAGTACTCTTATTACCCTCAAAGAGAAATAAAGTAATGAAACATATAGTTACAATTCAACCTATTTTTCAAAGGTTAAGTGGACTACAACTAGAGATGGATTGTTTATTTTCCTTTATTTCCTTCTTGATTTTGACATTCTCATATGCTTATGGTGAAAACTGAAGCAGATGATTTCTTTGGCATTATTTTGCTTTTTAAAGATGGTAACCCTAAACCACTGTTCTAAGCCATTGGCAGCAGTAACACTGATAGCATTTTAGTTGCTTTCTTGCAAATTTATACCATATTACAGAAAGAAATTAGAAGTACATTTATTTGATTAATTTTTCAATCACCTGAATACTCTCCTTATCTCTAGATATTGCTCAATTAATATTTTTATTGTTTGCACACTGTAAATACACATTATTCAGATGTTTTGTAAAGAACAATCCATCAGTAATATAAAAGCCAAGACAGTTCCACAAATTCTTATGTTATTTTAAAGTGCTACTGGAAAATATTGGAGAAGAACTTGACCCTATCCTAAGGCCACTTTTACTCAGATATTTAAGCTGTCAGGGAACCTTTGCCTTGCAGAACCCACTATTGAGTGTGCTCCTGAATTCCACTTTATATTACAGCTAAGCTGGGAAATCCACATTCTCTTCTTGAAACATCTGTTAAGGTGCGAATGTTGAAAAGAAATGTGCAACTCTGTTTTAATTTTAAAATGGTTCCTTGGCTAAAACCAGGGAAGAGTTTCTGGCATTTGTTCATTCCTCACTCCTTGCCAACACTTTTTTTTACCCTGCTGGATGACTGGTATCATCTTAAAAGTGTTGACATTTCTTATATCAAATACTTCACCTTGCAATACTGTCATTCTTTCACATAGTCAGGAATTCAATTAATTAATTATTTTTATAATCTTTCCCAGTCTGATCTTAATATATGTGGCCTCACATTTGAGGCAATCTGTGTTTTATAAACTTAGCTCTTTGACCTTTAATCTTACTATATTTTTATCTGTCTGTGTGCCTAAATTAAAGTAAGCAATAAATAAAATCATCTCATTTTGATTCAGCCTCTGTCTGTCAGCAGAAATATGAAGATACAGGACCTGAATGCCAGCTGAAAATATGTATGCCCAGGGAATGATTGGTGTAAGCCTATCTTTATAATTTTGCCCACACAGCCTCACAGAAAATTCTCCGTGAATTAATGATTCCCATTTTGTTTTGGGCTATCTTCACTAGTCAGACTTTTCATAGTCAGAGTTTTTTTACAACAAGCTTTGTGCTAAGATTATTTTTTTAAGGATTTCTTGTCTCCTGGAAACCATGTTACTTCTGTAACTTGAAAAAAGTTTACATTTTGACCCACAGTCATCTTTGTGTCAGTATTTTGTGCACAAATAGTATCTATATCCATTTAACTGATGAGGAACCAGTAACTTTGAAAGGATTTAATGCTAATAAAAAACCAGGAGTATTTATATATTGAAAATGATCTATTTCTTGTTAGTTGAATGGAAGAAAAAAAGATTGAACACAAGACTAAGAAGGAAACACAGATCAAACAACATAGGGTGCTGTTGTTCTCCATCTTCTAAGAAAAGCTTTCCCCTTTTTAGCTATTATAAATCACATTTAGGTTTCAGAATGGTCTCCATGCCTGAAATACAGGAATAGTCCTCTGAGTAGCTCTCTGCCAAGGGATTGGTGACTTTGGTTACTCAGAAAAAGCCATAACACTTCTCCACATCTTTGTTCCTACCTTGAAAAAAGTATTTGAAGTAGTTGTGCAAATTCTTACACTGCAGTTCTAACCACTCAAATGGACTTTTCCTTATTTTTACTGAGGTATTCAAGGTATTCAAACTTAAATCCTTATAAAAAAATAGATGGCCTCTAGCTTTGAACACATTTGTATTGTAGTGTATTAAGAAAAATACTCGGTAGAGTGGGAAACATATTTCAGGTAACCTTTGGAGATGGACTCTTGATTTTGGCCCTGGTATTCAGAATGAATTTTAAAAATTGCTGCTCTTTTCTGTCCCTCTCAAGAGGGAACCCTCACTTCCTCTGAAAATCATGTACTGCTAAGACGTAACGGCACTTAGATGGCTTTTTTCACGTTATTTTGCTCAAAAAATGGTACATGCACTTAATGGTTGCTTTGGGGTAACTGACCAGAGAGTTTATTAGGACAGAGGAGATCTAAATGATTTTTCCCCCGATTTGTTGTACCCTCCCCATTTTTTTCCCCAGATTGTTTGTACACCATTTTTCACCCCCATTTTTTGTACTCCCCCATTTTTTCCCCCCATTTTTTGCACACCCCCATTTTTTTCCCCAGATTGTTTGTACACCCCCATTTTTTTCCAACCATTTTTTGTACCCCCCATTTTTTACCCCAATTTTTTGTACCCCCATTTTTTTGCCCCGTTTTTTTGTACCCTCATTTTTTCCCCCGATTTTTGTACCCCATTTTTTTCCCTCCGATTTTTTGTCCCCCCATTTTTTCCCCCAATTTTTTGTACACTCTCATTTTTTCTCCTGATTTTTGTGCCCCCATTTTTTCAACCGATTTTTTGGACCCCCGCATTTTTTTCCCTTATTTTTTGTACCCCCTATTTTTTTGCCCTGAATTTTTGTACACCCTATCTTTTTCCCTCGATTTTTTCTACACCCCGATTATTTACCCCGATTTTTTTCCAACCCTATTTTTTCCCCCAATTTTTTGTACTCCCTCATTTTTTTCTCTCGATTTTTTGTACCTCCTGATTTTTTAACCCCCACTTTTGGACCCCCCTAATTTTTTCCCCCGATCTTTTCTACTACCCTATTTTTTGTAACCCTTTTTTGTACCCCCCTTTTTTTTCCAACCATTTTTTGTACATCCCAATTTTTTCCCCCCGATTTTTGTACACCCCCATTTTTTTCCCCAAATTCTTTCTACACCCCCATTTTGTTGCCTGCATTTTTTGTACACCCCCATTTTTTTCCAACCAATTTTTGTACCCCCCCATTTTTTTGCCATGATTTTTTGTACCCCCCTCTTAATTTTTTTGCCCCGAATTTTTCTAGCCCCCCATTTTTTTGCCATGATTTTTTGTACGCCCCCATTTTTTTCCACCGATGTTTTGTACCCGCCTATTTTTTCCCCCCAATTTTTTGTACATCCCAATTTTTTTCCCCCAATTTTTTGTACACCCCCAATTTTTTCCAACCCTTTTTCGTAACCCCCCATTTTTTTGCCCGGACTTTTTGTACATCCCAATGTTTTTGACATCCATTTTGTGTACACCCCCATTTTTTTCCAACTATTTTTTGTAACCCCCATTTTTCCCCCTGATTTTTTGTACCCCCCCATTTTTTTGCCCAAATTTTTTTACCTCCCCATTTTTTTGCTCCTATTTTCTGCATCCCAAATTTTTTGCCCGGATTTTTTGTACACCCTCATTTTTTCAACCATTTTTGTACATCCCCATTTTTTTACAATCATTTGTTTGTACACCCCTATTTTTTGCCCCCTTTTTTTGTACATTCCAATTTTTTTGCCCCGATTTTTGTACACCCACATTTTTTTCCAACCATTTTTTGTACAACCCTATTTTTTTGCCCCCATTTTCTGAATCCCAATATTTTTGCCTGGATTTTTTGTACACCCCCATTTTTTTCCAACCATTTTTTGTACCCCCCCATTTTTTTCCAACCATTTTTAGTACCCCCCTATTTTTTCCCCCATTTTTTGTACATCCCAATTTTTCTGCAAGGATTTTTGTACACCCCCATTTTTTCCCCCAATTTTTTGTACACCCCCATTTTTTTGCCCGGATTTTTTGTACACCCCCATTTTTTCCCCCCGTTTTTTTGTACACCCCCATTTTTCTCCAACCATTTTTTGTACCCCCATTGTTTTCCCCGAATTTTTGTACATCCCCAGTTTTTTGCCATGATTTTTTCTACATCCCAATTTTTCTGCCTCGATTTTTTGTACGCCCCCATTTTTTTCCCTGATTTTTGGTACCCGCCTATTTATTTTCCCCAATTTTATGTACATCCCAATTTTTTTGCCTGCTATTTTTTGTACCCCCCTATTTTTTGCCTCCTTTTTTTGTACATTCCAATTTTTTTGTCCCGATTTTTGTACACCACCATTTTTTTCCAACCATTTTTTTGTACAACCCTATTTTTTGCCCCCTTTTTTGTACATTCCAATTTTTTTGCCCCCATTTTTTGTACACCTTCATTTTTTTGCCCCCATTTTTTGTACCCCCCTATTTTTTTGCCCCCATTTTCTGCATCCCAGTTTTTCTGCCCGGATTTTTGTACACCACCATTTTTTTCCCCAAATTTTTTGTACACCCCCGTTTTTTTCCAACCATTTTTTGTACATCCCCGATTTTTTTTTCCATGATTTTTTGTACACCCCCATAATGTTTTTGCCAATTTTTTGTACACCCCCATTTTTTCCCCCGATTTTTTGTAACCCCCCATTTTTTTGCCTGGATTTTTATACCCCCCCATTTTTCCCCGGACTTTTTGTACATCCCAATATTTTTGCCATCCATTTTGTGTACACCCCCATTTTTTTCCAACCTTTTTTCGTGTCCCCTCATTTTTTTCACCCGATTTTTTGTACACCCCATTTTTTTGCCCAAATTTTTTTACCTCCCTATATTTTTGCTCCCATTTTCTGCATCCCAATTTTTTTACCCGGAATTTTTGTAAACCCCAATTTTTTTCCATCCATTTTTTGTACCCCCCATTTGTTTCCCCCAATTTGTTGTACCCCCATTTTTTTGTACCCCATTTTTTTTCCCCTGATTTTTTGTACCCCCATTTTTTCCCCCAATTTTTTGTACTCTCCCATTTTTCCCCCCCAATTTTTTGTACCCCTCCATTCTTTTACCCGATTTTTTGTACTACCCTATTTTTTTGGAACCATTTTTTGTACCCCCCCATTTTTTCCCCAGATTTTTTGAACCTCCCCATTTTTTTTGCCATGATTTTTTGTCGCCCCCATTTTTTTGCCCCGATTTTTTGTACCCCCCCATTTTTTCCCCTGATTTTTTGTACACTACCATTTTTTCCCCCAATTTTTTGTGCCCCCATTTTTTCAACCAATTTTTTGTACCCCGGCATTTTTTTCCCTTATTTTTTGTACCCCCTATTTTTTTGCCCCAAATTTTTGTACACCCTATCTTTTTCCCCCGATTTTTTCTACACCCCAATTGTTTACCCCGATTTTTTGTACAACTCTATTTTTCCCCCGATTTTTTGTACTCCCTCATTTGTTTCTCTCGATTTTTTGTTCCTCCTGATTTTTTAACCCCTATCTTTTGTACCCCCCCATTTTATTCCCCTGATTTTTTGTACCCCCGTAATTTTTTCCCCGATTTTTTCTACTACCCAATTTTTTGCGACCATTTTTTGTACCCCCCATTTTTTCCAACCATTCTTTGTACATCCCCATTTTTTTGCCCCAATTTTTTGTACCCCCCTATTTTTTTGCCCCCATTTTTTGTACATCCCAATTTTTTCCCCCCATTTTTGTACACCCCCATTTTTTTGCCCGGATTTTTTGTACACCCCCATTTTTTTCCGACCATTTTTTGTACATCCCAATTTTTTTGCCATGATTTTTTGTAACCCCCCCATAAATTTTTTGCCCCGATTTTTTGTACACCCACATTTTTTCCCCCATGATTTTTTGTACGCCCTCATTTTTTCCACCGATGTTTTGTACCCACCTATTTTTTTTCCCCCAATTTTTTGTACATCCCCATTTTTTTACCCGGATTTTTTGTACACCCCCATTTTTTTGCCCGGAGTTTTTGTACATCCCAATGTTTTTGCCATCCATTTTGTGTACACCCCAATTTTTTTCCCAACCTTTTTTTGTGTCCCCTCATTTTCTTTTCCCTGAATTTTTGTACACTCCCATTTTTTTGCTCCCATTTTTTTGTACATCCCAATTTTTTTCCCAGGATTTTTTTTACACCCCATTTTTTTGCCCAAATTTTTTTACCTCCCTGTTTTTTTGCTCCCATTTTCTGCATCTCAATTTTTTTGCCCGGATTTTTTGTACACCACCATTTGTTTCCAACCATTTTTTGTACCCAAATTGGTTGGAAAAAAATGGGGGTCTACAAAAAATCCAGGCAAAAAAATGGGGATGTACAAAAAATTGGGGCAAAAAAATGGGGGTGTACAAAAAATTCGGGGAGAAAATGGGGGGGTACAAAAAATGCTTGGAAAAAATGGGGGAGGTTCAAAAAATCGGGGCAAAAAAATTGGGATGTACAAAAAATGGGGGCAAAAAAATAGGAGGGTACAAAAAATAGGGGGCAAAAAAATTGGGATGTACAAAAAATTGGGGGAAAATAAATAGGCGGGTACAAAAAATCGGGGGGAAAATGGGGGCACAAAAAATCGAGGCAAAAAAATTGAGATGTAGAAAAAATCATGGCAAAAAACTGGGGATGTACAAAAATTCGGGGAAAACAATGGGGGTACAAAAAATGGTTGGAGAAAAATGGGGGTGTACAAAAAATGGGGGCAAAAAAATGGGGATGTACAAAAAATTTGGGAAAAAAAATGGGGATGTACAAAAAATTGAGGGAAAAAAATGGTGGTGTACAAAAATCCGGGCAGAAAAATTAGGATGTACAAAAAATGGGGGCCAAACATAGGGGGGTACAAAAATGGTTGGAAAAAAAATGGGGGGGGTACAAAAAAATCTGGGCAAAAAAATTGGGATTCAGAAAATGGGGGCAAAAAAATAGGAGGGTACAAAAAATTGGGGGAAAAAATGGGGGAGTACAAAAAATGGTTGGAAAAAAATGGTGGTATACAAAAATCCGAGCAGAAAAATTTTTTTACCCCCTCATTTTTTTCCAACCATTTTTTGTACCCCCCCAATTTTTTATCCTGATTATTTGTACCCCTCCATTTTTTCACACAGTTTTTGTACCCCCCTAATTTTTATATATTTATATATTTACTTATATATATATTATGCCTAATTTTTTCTGCTTTATTTTAATAAGCAATTATAAACATTGAAAAAGATTCTGTAGAATAAAATGAATATACAACAAACAGGTATGGCAAAACTGAGCTAAGAATGATAATTTTTCTAAACATTTTTTTTCTGAACATTATTTAAACCAAAACTGTACCTACAGTTGCTTGGAGTTGTTTCTTTTGGTGTAAGATGGAAAGATTTATAATTTTAGAAACTTTTGAAACTTTTATATGAGAATACGTAGATGTGAATTCTTTCAAGAGTTGACAGTAATAATCATGGGACACTGTTCTCCTATTCCCAGGGACTTGATTAAAAAATTCAAGCCACTAAAAAAATTTAGAGAGAAGAATGAGACATTTAATAGGCTGATATTTCTTTTAGTAGCCGTTTAGAAGCTTTCTGAACTAATGCAAGAATTCAGATAAATGTAACGATTTCCTATATAATGTACTAAACTCATTAGATTGTATTTATTTAGTCCCGAGAGCAGTATTTTCAACTTTGTTTTAATGAGAATGAATGGAAATTTCTGCTGACTCGAGGCATAGGTTGGGACAATCTGTTTTCTAATCCATGCACCTGGCTTCCTCCAAAGTCATGGGATGAAATTTGTCAAACAGAAGATTTTCCAGGCTCCACAAATATTCGTAAGGATTTTACATGACTGAAGGTTGGATGGAAGTTGGTGTCTGACAGCTCGGTTTGTTAACAGTCCTTTTTGTTTGCATTCATGAGCTGATTAACTCACTGAAAATACTGATTCTGTGAAAAGAAAGTGCTGTCCTTTTACATGGTATGTTCTTACATACATGAATGGTGGGGAGTAGTAGATTATTGGTAGTTTGTCATGAAGCCACTCAATTGAGGCAGTCTTTGAGAAACAAGAGGTTGCCTCAAACACAAAATTGTGGAAGTAGTTTCAAAACCCTAGCATTAGGAAACCACAGAAGAAGTAATAAATTGTCTGAGGAACAGAGCATGTTGACAAGATAGAACATTTAAAGCATAAAACGAAGAGATAGCAACATCAGCAAATCTTAGGACGAGCCAAAAGTCAACCTGACCCTACCACACTTGCCAACTATTCAAATTAGGGAAAGATTTGAGGAAAGTTTGAAAGTTTACAACGAAGAAGACCAGCAAACGACCACTGCCCATGATGAAGGCTGCAGGAACTCCCACCTCTAAACCTCCCCAAATTGAAGACTCCGCCTATATATGAATATTACAAGTAGATGTTGCAATTTAATGAATATGCATGTTTATGATGTAATTTTATGCTCAAAACTGTACAAAAGAGCTATGCTGATTGTACACGACAGAGTCCTTTGTCCAGGGCGACCTGGGGACTCTCCAACGCGTTGCATTAAAATACCTCCTGCTTTAAGGAAACAAATCTTCATCTCTAAAGCAGTCTCTCTGTGCTTTTTGGGGCAAAAATTCAGCTTCAGTCAGGTGGCTTCTGAATAGCAAGTCATGGCTTGGATCTGGATGGAAAAAAGGCAACAAAACCTGGAGTGGTAAGGTGATAGTGAAATTTGATAAATTTCAAGCAACCACTGTCCTTTGTCAGTCCATATATTTATTTTCCATGCTTTGAGGATGTCTTTGTATTCTATTATGTTTGCATGCTACCTGCTTGGATAC
>NW_020956383.1:146866-154181 GCF_003031625.1 Empidonax traillii
AGCAAGTCATGGCTTGGATCTGGATGGAAAAAAGGCAACAAAACCTGGAGTGGTAAGGTGATAGTGAAATTTGATAAATTTCAAGCAACCACTGTCCTTTGTCAGTCCATATATTTATTTTCCATGCTTTGAGGATGTCTTTGTATTCTATTATGTTTGCATGCTACCTGCTTGGATACGTGTAGAAAACCCAGTTTTTGCCATATAGAGAAACTAGAATAGGATTCAGGAGACCTGAGACTCCCTGTTCTCACAGTGATCTGATATAGTCACTGATGACTTACCTACTTACTTTGTCTTTATTGAACTTCATCACTATTTCCTTAAAATCTAAGATGTTTCGATTAATTTTACTCTTCATTTGGGCACTTTCTGAATATTTAATCTTACTATTAATTGCTTTTTAAATTTTATAACACTCCTCCCCTTCAGCTTCCTTGACATGCAGAGTGTTCATCATGCAGATATCTCTTGAACAAATAATCAAAAAAGTTACCCTTCTTTCCTACTTACACCATCTGACCATAACCACTTTGCATGCTCAGAGAATACTGTCTGCTTTTGCTAATTCATTGAACCACTTTTGTTACTATTAACTTAAATGATGAAAATTTATCACCATTATTGAGCCAAATGACCCCAGACCTCCTACACTCTTTAAAAAAATACTGTGTGTTTTATTCACTGTAAATATCAAGGCTTTAGAAATCCTTTCTGTTTAAAGAAATGGGCTTAAAGTATGCAGAGAGAATAGAATGGAATTTTAGTTGGAAATACTCATAAGTCTACAATAAGACACATTAAAGGAACTAAGCAGTTCTAGCTTCTTACTTGACCAGATTGCAGGAAATGGGCAAATAGCCAAGATAAAGCTTTCTTGGGGCATTTACAAAAAAGACACAGCAAGCTGAGGGCTTTAGTTCTTCTTTGGGAAACAGTCACTTGGAGAATGAACAGACAAATGATGGCATTTGAAAGAGCTTGAGGGAGGCAACTACTTCATTATGCATACTGGGATTAGAGCTTGTTTTAAGCAATACCTAAAATAAGAGAAAGGTGCTGACTTTCAGAAGTAAAGAATAGAGATGTGTGCAATAACTATGTGTAAATTCACACAGACAAGCTGAAGTTAATAGAAAGTCCATCATTTAAGTGGCATTCAATAAGATCTATGGAATCATGTAATCAGTTACCAGATAAAGACCCTAATAAGCAGTAACACTGAAGCTAAGAACAGTTACTAGACCTTCACGATGCAGAAGATTTGCTGTGCCTCTCGTTATGTGAAAACATTTTCATTACACATCTAGCTTTAATACTACTACTTACACATGGCTATACTAGAATTTTCAGAAACGCTACTTAACAGGTCTTGGGAAGATGCCTTTTTCACAGTTGAATTATTTTTTTTTTTGTATAGTTTCTCTCCAGTAATATGCAACCAGCTCTTTTTCCTGTCTTGTGAGTGATGCACAAATTTAAATAAAATAAAATAAATAAAATTTAAATAAAGAGCCCTCTCTCTAAGTGTTACTTGAGCCACTTTATCATAGCAGCCATATAATGAATATGAATGTTTTCCAAAGGAATTTGAGATGCATATTCTTCTCCTCTTGTAAGAAAGTTGCTTCCAAAAAAAGAGGAGTCCTGACTTCCTGACTCCCTACTTCAAGGATTCAGTGTATTTTATTTAAATTTCTACTGCATATCTTGGAGTAGGGACTGCAACTCAGTTCTCCTCAGTCTGGCTGACTTAATCCCAAAGCTACTGATCCATCTCTTCTCATGGAGAAGTGCAGAGTGTCTGTCACACTGGCCCAGCTCAAGGCAGTCTTCAGTGCAACCTTCACTCCTCAGGCTTTCCTGATTCCCTCCTCAGTGCTTCCTGATTCACTCTGTTTTACTATAAAGCTTGCAAATTTTTAGCTAAACTCTTCAACAGCTGTTACAGATGTAATTCCGAGGTACCTATTTCCCCCCATATATTAATGTAAAAAGAACACAGCATTTTGGATTTTAATCCGAAACTAACTGCCTAGAAATTGGGGAAAGAGGATCCTAGGCAGAACATGAACTTCTTCACAATTTGTTAAATCAAAACTACTCAGAATGAAGCCTGTATAAGCCTGCCTGCATGGTTCTGTACCCAGCCCTCTACAGGCAAGCCCAAGAAGCTCACCAGCTTCCAGTACCAGATTCCAGAAAGGCATATCTAGCTGGGACTGCACTGCAGCCTAATAATGCCACACAACAACTGCTGTTCCCAATCTGATAATTGCAATAACAATGTAACAGCTGGATTGTTCACAGGCCATTTACAAACCAAGTGCTCCAATACATTGCTGGACTTTAATTTTCTGATTCTTGATTTCCTGCCATCATTTTCTGCATTCAGCTGCAACTCAACATGTAGTTACCAAGTAATACTGAGATGTGATTGTCATTAATATTACAATGATAACCATATAATCAAAGACTGACACGGGAATACAGTTCTAAGAGAAAGAGGGAGGTAAATTCATATTCAGGTTTCCCCCACGACATTTCTTCACTTTATAAAGCAGAACTTTGACTTACTATTGTTTGAAGACTTAAAAATTACCCTAACTTCTCTGCTATAAGAGAAGTTTCTTAGATAAACCTATAATTAAAGTGTAAAAGAAAAAAAAAAAAAGATTTAAGCATGTCAGCCTCATTGCTGAAACTGAAAACACTTCATGGAATGATGTGTCAAGTTAAAAGATAATTTACTCTCACTACAGGTAATTCACAAATGCTTTAAAGAACATTGAAATACATGTTTTTAAAATTCTCAGCATTTAAGATTTTCCTACAATCTTAATCACAATCACAAGAATGGCAAGACAAGTTGGAGGAGTTCCAAAGGATGCTCATTGTTAACCACCAAGGACCTGACAAACCATTTACGAAACTTTCACCTTATTAAGAAAGGTCTGTCCATCTTAAAACCCAAAAGTATTTGCAAGTATGTATTTCAACTGTGTTGTCTGCAACCATTCTACAATAGCCTCTCATAAAGGAAAATAGGAATTAATAAGATTTCAAAAAAAAAAAAAAAGAAACCACAGTGAGTTTGAAATTAGAACAAAAAAAAATCTATTAAAAACAGAATAGTAAGCCTTTAGCTTTTGCTAAGTTTCAGTGTACAAACCAAAATCCCCAGAGCTCTTCCTCGTTTTTGACTGCCTTACAAACCTTGTGTCTTCCCTTATTCAGTACACCTGCTATTTTTGCTGGATGTCACTATCTGTGACAATTTTGTCTGATCTAGAAAGACAATGTAATGGTAAGCAGGAATGTAGATAAAGCAGGTGCTTAAACCAGAGGGATCCATTTTGTTCTATGGGAAGTGTTCTGAAGCAGAACTGTTCTGATTTGAGTGTGCCTTGGTATAAGCCTTTAACAGATATCACAAGAGGTACTCAGAGTTCTGAATCTTTATTAAAAAAAAAAAAATCAGTCTGCTAAAAACCACAATATAGGTATTTGCTCAGACATTTTTCATATATTCACAAGTTAGTGGGACTCCTATTAATCCACACCTAAGCATAACAACAAAGCACATTATGAAAGACAGGAGTCAGTATAAACAGCTTTTACCTCTGATCCAGAGAGCCTCTGAAGGGAATTCTCTACATACACACTTCCTCACACAACTGTTTAGCTTTATATTCATACTCAGATAAAGATATGACTGTACCAAATCAAAAAGAGAAACTTTCAGAGTCGGACTTGACACTTCACTTCTCCCGGTCTTATTTTGACTGGCAGTATGAGCCCTCCGAGTGCTGAGTGGATGGATCATCACTGGGAGGCAGGGGCAGCGGTGGTGTGTACTGATGCTGGGAGACAAAGTAATCCACAAGATGTTTCCTAGTTGTGGCAACTTCTTCTTCGAAAGAGTTTATTACACGTCTGCCGATTTTGCGCTTAAAGCAAAGCAAAAGATTGAGACTTTCAACTGAGCAATTTAACTGTCCAGTTCAACTAGATTCAAATCTTAGATCCTCAAAACCTCTCACAGTCTAGCTCAGAAGTCTGCTTTTGTCTGTGGCTGTTGGAATGGTGCAGAGGAGTTTGGCAGATGTGTCATATGCACCCCCCCCCATTTGATTCAGAAACTCCTCCACCAGCCTTGCCAGTAAAGCTCAGTTCAGTGACCACTTCTGGCTATGTATAGTGTACCTTTTCCTTTTAAAGTAAAATGTGACCCTACTGTTTAGCTGTATTTTTACATCATATCAGGGAGGGAGACTTAACTTTGATCTTCTGTGTGAAGAGGCATGACCTCACTCCTCAGGATACATTAGCATATCAGTGCTCCAAGTTATTGGTGCCAGGATTCTAGGGCACAAAGTTTCCCACTTAAAGCTGCCACTTCAAGTTTTCTATATATTCTACTTAGAAACAAAGTAATATTATGACCAAGAGCCTTTTTGTACCTTGAAACACTGCTCCAAATAATCGTTCACAGTTCAGGCTGAATAACAGTGTCTCACTCTTAGCCCACCTTTTAAGCTATCAGTCCACTTCCACTGCACCATGTGATCCTATTCTTATCTATTTTAATCTGTTGCATAAGCACCTTCCATACTTAACCTCAGCAGTCACCAGGTATATATTTAATACACTGAACTATTAGCAAAGCAAAGACCTTATTTGTGCAAACCCACCAAGAAGTAAGATGCAGAACCCACACTGCACCTCATCAGGGAGCTTGGGTCACGTCATTCTTAATATCCATAGGACTAGGGCTCACATATCGAAGATCAGCTGGTCTTGATTAACAGAGCAGCTGAGTTCTGTGTGCTTTTTTACATGCCAGCACTGTGGCATGAAACCCCAGAAGCAAGAAGGAGTAAAATGGGTTAACTGTAAAACATTTGAGATGGGCTTTAAAGTTTGAGAGATTAATTAGTCTGATTTATATGTAAAACTAGACATTTGAAGCAATGATCTGATCAAATTTTGTCTTTCCACATGTGTTGTTCATCCCTCCTGGAGATGATAGAGCCACTCACTGTTGAGCTTTCTGGATTGATTATTGCACCCAATATATTTTTTTCTGCTGTAACAAGTTGCTGGAAAAACATTTCTAAAGGAAACAGGTTTGCATCCAAAAGCCAGACACTAGAATACACTGAGAAGTGTTTGGGTGCAGATTTCTCAGCCAGTAGAGCATGTGAATCATTACCTCAGTAAAAGTCATGTTTTAACCTTACACCATCACTCCTGGCTGATGCTTAGGGATAGAAGTTCTTGCTTACATTCTTGCTCTGAATCTTATATGAAGATTATTTGATTAACACTTACAATGAATGTTCTCAGCCGTGTCATCTCCAGCATGTAGTACTCCTCCATTGTCAGGTCTTCGAAGTTCTTAGGAAGAGATAAAAACTCACAGACATGACGTTTGCTGTGTTCCTCCCTGCAAAATAAACCCAGAGTAAGAACATATATTAAACCCATAAAAGTGACATATCAGGAGATAAAGAAATCTGAAGTGACAGGTCTCTTCAGTACTTCTACTGTCTATCAGGAGAAAAGGTATCATACAGAAAACACAAGAAATAGATCGAGTGGATCTCAGATAAAAGCTAGTTGAACTATTTCAAGGTTACTCAGTAAGATAGTTCACAAAACTGAAGCCTACTGGAAGTTGTCATAGAAGAAACTAGTAACTTTATAATGACTAAGGGAAGGTTGTCAAAGAACTTTGGAGAAATACTTCCAGAACATTGTTGCGTCTGTGCTTACCACGGGTTATCATTTTGTTCCCAGCCTTCCAGTTCTAACAAGCAAAAGAAACATTTGGCCACATCTGGTTCATTTACATCTGGACAGTGGATGAATCCCGCCTTTGCCATCTGCAAGGGACAGTTTAGAAGTTTAGAGCCTTATCCCCCACACTCGCTCGTGTTTACATGAGCAGACTTAAATCTGAAGAGCTTGCAAACAACACCTTTCCTCACAATGTCTATCAGCACAGATCAGGCTGAAAAAGAAATTTTAAGTGTGAGGACTGCAAGCAGGTAAATAAGGAATTAGTAAAGGAACAAGGAATAGGCTACAAGTAGTGAAAAGATTTCTGCATAGCTGTGGTATCTGCAGGCTACTGGAATAGCTTTGTTGTAGCAGGTAGCATCCAGTAAATGCCACAATACACAGGTATTTCTGTAGCAGTGCATGAGATCTGCCATACTTAGGACTTAAAAGAATATTTTCAGAGAAAAAATATCATGGACATAGAGAACCTTTATGCATAAATTATGTGAGTAAAATGCTGCATCTTGGAGTTCTGTTTTCAGGTCACTTTAGAATCCTGTCTGGTGAGAACACTAAAAATTAAGTTTCGGTTATCAAACCCCTGACATAAAGTATGACTCATCCGAGATCCAGCTTGAAAGTTTCACATGTGGGCCCACCTAGAAGTCAGGTAGATATTTTAATTTTTTTTTTTTAATTTTTTTAATGCTCAAGTCAAAGCCTGCAGGGACATAAACATTAAGTTTTCTGAAGTTTATATACTTTCCACTTTTGAATTTGAAGTAGCCATCATTCTGGTACCTCATCCTTTCTGCTGGATGTGTACTTTTCCAGTCTAATGTAGGCCGCTTTGCCATGAATAGAAATTTGCAATCAGAAAGACTACATAATACTAGAAATTAACTTTTCAGTGACAAGAACAACAACAACAAAAAAGTAAGTATATTAAGTTCTGCAGCTAGACTAGTAGACTGAACACAGAAAAGCCAGTCATCCTACTACAGTATTTCTGAGGAGCAAAGAGAGCCAAGTTGGAGTATTTAACTTTTCATCTTCATCAAGTTTATTGGGCTCTTCTTGAACATAAATATACTTAACAGCGACTTCACATTTAGGCACAGTATATAAAAAATAAGGCACAGGAAAAATAACCATTTTTCAGACTTACATTCTCCGGAGTGCACTTGCAGTTCTCTCGGAAAGGCCACTTTGTGAAGGTTTTTAAACGGTTCTCATACTCATACATCTCCTTAAAATCAGTTAAGAGCTTAGAAGCTGAACTGAGCTCTTTCAAGAGCGTCTCCATCTATTAACAGAACCGAGAGCCTCCCTCCTGCTCTCAGATTTAAGGCATTATTCTAATTGGTGACACATTGCACCTGTAAAGCAGGTTGAGTTCTTAAAGACAGCAAAAACACAGGTGAGTTTATGAGCAGGGCAATCAAGAGAAATGAAGCTGCTGGAACTTTTTCCCCCGTGTCACATTCTGTGTACTCAGTCACACTCTGTATTTTTTTGTCTGAAAGCA
>NW_020956383.1:155893-157574 GCF_003031625.1 Empidonax traillii
ACTTGTGCTCAAGTCCCTTCACCAGCCTCGTTGCTCTTCTCTGGACCCGCTCCAGCAGCTCAATGTCCTTCCTGAACTGAGGGGCCCAGAGCTGAACACAATACTCAAGGTGTGGCCTCACCAACGCAGAGTACAGGGGAAGGATCACTTCCCTGCTCCTGCTGGCCACACTGTTCTTGATGCAGGCCAGGATGCCATTGGCCTTCCTGGCCACCTGGGCACACTGCTGGCTCATGTTCAGCCTCCTGTCGATCAGTACCCCCAGGTCCCTTTCTGCCTGGCTGCTCTCCAGCCACTCTGTGCCCAGCCTGTAGCGCTGCAGGGGGTTGTTGTGGCCAAAGTGCAGGACCCGGCACTTGGCCTTGTTGAACTTCATCCCATTGGAGTCAGCCCATCTCTCCAGTCTATCCAGATCCCTCTGCAGAGCCCTCCTGGGGGAAAAAAACCCTCACAAATTAAATAGTTGCCTTCCACTGAAAGGAAACCAGTTTTGTTAATTGGCAATAGTGCAGTAAATTTAATTTTTCTTTTACTGCTCGTCTCCTACTTCTTCAATTGAAATTTGTGGTAACGGCATCAATAACACAGCTCTTTAGTTAAAAAAAAAAATAAATTAAGATTGGGAAAATCTTCACCACTATTTTTATAATTAGATGTCCATTAGCAAGCATATTTTACATGATTTTACATTATTTTCCTATAATTAATGTAGATCACTTAATGAAGTTGTGTATTTTGCTAAACTGTCTCAACTGAAAACCAAACCAAACCGAACCAAAAGTTCCTACACAATGTTTTTGTGTAAAGGCCATAAATCTACCTTGATAAGGAGAAAAAAAAAAAAGCAAAAATATTGTTTGAACAATGTTTTATAATAGAGTGCTGTAAAAAAAATCACATAGGTGCATGGTCTCGTATGCATAGTTGCATGTCATGTATATTAATTAGATATAATGAATATAGAGATTTAAAAGTAAAATCCCTTTGAGGGTTTAAGAGAATATTTAGAACTGGTGCTCACGATAATTTAATGACCCTGCCTGAAAGCCTTTGTGCATCAAGAAGTTATCTCTGACTCACAAACAGTCAGTCAGTGACCAGAGCAGGAGATGCTGGGCTTTGAGTGACTCAAAGACAGCACCACTGTGCAGGCAGGAAACAACAACAACAACAAAAAATGGTTTAACCAGCCATGAATTATTAGCAAGCATTGCATTTGGTTTTAAGGCTGCATTCAAGACATTGCTGTGAGACCTCTGCTTTTTCCACGCTCTGGCGCAAGAAAGGTGGAATTTTGGGCCGTGGGGTTGGAACATTCCATACAACTCCGATGTGACTGACCTGGAGAGCAGCTGCATACCTTCCTTGACCAGCACAAGGTACAGTAACTGCTCACAGGGGTCACCAGCTCCTGCTTGCATCTTGTAGGACTGTGTGTGAATGCACCAGTGCCATGCAGAACAGAGCAGCATTTGTTTTCCAATTCATTGGAATTGTAACCCGTCTCCAGGCAGGAACTGTGGATTCCGTTTTTGGCGATGTTACTGCAAGGTGTAAAGTATCACACTAAGACACTTCATGGCTCTCTGTGATTTATTCAATGACAGGGAGAATACCAGACTGTTTCAGATTAAAGAGAACCTTGATCTATTTGTGTAAGTTTGGCAGACAGCATTTCCTT
>NW_020956384.1:0-2563 GCF_003031625.1 Empidonax traillii
GACCCCCAGGTTTAGGATCAGACCCCCAGGTTTAGGGTATGACCCCCAGGTTTAGGATCAGACCCCCAGATTTAGGATCAGACCCCCAGGTTTAGGATCAGACCCCCAGGTTTAGGGTATGACCCCCAGGTTTAGGATCTGACCCCCAGGTTTAGGATCTGACCCCGAGGTTTAGGATCAGACCTTCAGGTTTAGGATCAGACCTTCGGGTTTAGGGTATGACCCCCAGGTTTAGGATTAGTGCCAAGAGGCAGAGATGTCCTGGTGCTGCAGTTCCCAGTGCCAGCTCCAACATCCACGGACGTGGCAGGGCTGTCCCATCCACCTCTGGCTCCTGCCTGGGGAAAACTGGAAAACACCACTGGGAATTGTCTGAACTCCTGAAAAACCCCCATCCTGGGAGTTCTTTATTTTATTTCAGGGCACAGTTGTGGTTGGGACGCTCAGCATTCCGGGCTCCTCTCCTGCTCCTGATGGCACACCGAGGATTTTTAGGGATGGGAGAGTTTCCCCGCTGCCGTTCCAGGCAGGAGCAATCAGCAATAACGCGCTGCCATCTGCTGGGAGCTGCCGAGGGAAAAGGGAAGCCCTTGGACGTCCCAATGCTCTAAAATACGACTTTGTCCTGGCCAAATACCCATTTCTCTCTCTGATTTTATTCTTGCTCAAGGCAGAACCAGCAGGATGTTGTTTGTGCCCGGGTGTGGAAACCGTCTCTTATGTTCTCCCTGGGGGCTGCACCGGAGCCAGGACAAAGTTTGGGGTGTTTCAGTTCAGTTAATTTGAATAAACCCCACATTAGCTGAGTAAAACAGGCACTCCCTCCCCCATTTTATCCCCCCTGCAAGGTAGAATTCCCCAAATCTTCGCAGCCTGGATCCCTTTCCCTGCAGAGGAGCCAGAGGCAGAGCAGCTCCAGAAGAAAAGCTTCTCTTTGCTGCCAGGGAAGGACTTGTTATCTCCATCCCAGCCCTGGACTCCAGGTCTGGAGCCTGCCCTCGTTTTGGGTTTGCTGCTTTTAATTAACAAAGCCGCTTTGCTTGTCAATTAAGGGCTTGGTTGCGACAAAATCCCTATTTTCTTTGCCTTTTCTTTCCTCTCTTGTTTGCTCCCCCCTGTAGTTTTCCACTGAGCTTTGATCTCGGTGCAGGTTTAATTAGCTGTAATTAGTGGTTTCGCCGCATTAACCGAAAATCCCAACCGCAGAGGATTAAAAACCACCCCTCAGCTTGATGCCCTCCCCCTCCCCTTCCTCCTTTGGCTTCCCCAGGACGATCTGGGGGATCAGGGAGTCCAAAGTTGATCCTTCAGCACACGGGTGTTGCTGGATCCCAAAGAATTGCCCCGTTACGGAACTCAGTAAAACTCCAGGGAACAACCCACCACCCATCTGGGTGGTTGAATTTCCAATTAAACCTTCAGCTGCCATGACTTTTGGTACAAAAACACCACCAGTTTATGCCTTGACACTTTTGGGGTCTCTCCCTGCTCTCTACAACCTAAATTCACATTTAGAATCCCCCCCTGTCCTGCTGTCCCCACTGTGGGATCAGCCCAGGGCCTGGTGGGATCTGGGCTGGGTCACATCCAGCTTCTTATTCCCCAGTTTCTCCTCAGGGCTTCTCCCCAATACTCCTCCTCCTTCCCAGGACAACACTTTGCTGCTTTATCTGCCTCACGTGGAAAAGCACCTCCGAAACATTCTGCAGTTTATTTAACTCTCAGATACTCTCACTGACCTGGTAGATCACAGGATGATGTGAAGATCATCCACTCCCACCTTCCCCTCTCCCAGGTTGCTCCAACCTGCCCTTGGACGCTCCCAGGGTTGGAATTCTTGCTCCATAACTCCCACCCACCACAGTCACATCTCCGTGGGAGCTGCCTGCCCTTTGTTCCCTCCACAGGGAGAGGTGAGGATGATTTTAGGGGATGATTTTAGGGTCTGATTTTTCCCAGTTGGTTTAAGTTTCCTTTGAAATGAGATGAAGGGGTCTCCGAGGAGTCCCCTCCTGTGGCTTCCTCAGGGAGCAAAGGTGGAATTACCCCTGGATCTGTTGCTGGGCCCCTCCAGGAGATGACTTTGCAGGTGGGCAGATCCATCCTTAACCCCCCCCACCATTAACTGGACTGGGGGGGCTGAATTAATCGGGCAGCTCCCACCTCCCTGATGCCCAAACCTGCAAGTCACTCAGCACCCACTTCCCTCTGGGATTTCTCCATGCAGCAGAGGGAAGATGTGGGAATTCCAGCGTATTCTGGAAGGTTCTGGGCCTGCCCAGTGTTTGATTTTGCTCAGGTATTTCGGTTCTTCCCCCTGAGGCTCCTTTGCTCTCCGCTCTGGAACCTCTAAAAGAGAGGTTTTGAGGGGCCTCTGTAAATGATTCTCAGTGCCTGCACGTGGATGTTGGGAGCTGCTCCCAGGAAAGAGGTTAATTCAATTTTCCTAAACTGGAAACGGGCTGGAAAAAACGGAGAGGCTCCATCGACTCGCTTGGTGTGGGTTCAGCGAAACAATCAGTGGAGTCGAAATTCTCAGTATTTACATTTCCAGGGACAAGAA
>NW_020956384.1:4063-13704 GCF_003031625.1 Empidonax traillii
AGAGACCAACCCTCGGTATGAGCTTGAACAAACAGCCAGAATCATCCCATGGGAATAAATCCCCCTGGGAGTGAACGTGAACTCCAGGTCTGAGCTCTCCCACAACCTGCTTGGAGCTCCTGTTTTGGGCTAGAAATTGCTTTTTACTTCCATGTTTCTTGGGAATTTCTGATCAGGCTCTTAGAGCGGGAAAATCAGATTTTTAAGGAGGGAACACACACCAAAAAAAAAAAAAATCCTGCTTTTTTCCCAGCAGGCTCAGCCTTTCCTGCCCAAGCCCCACAGACAGGGAAGGCACACGTGAGTCCTTCAGCAGCAGATTGGTTTGTCCTGTCAGTCAGATCTCATCAGAAACTGCCAAGCTGCAGATGCTCCACAGCCCGTCCTGCACTCCGGAATGACGGATCCCGGGGCTGTGAGATGAGTTGGAGTCACTGCTCATCACTCTCTCTGCTCTGCACTCCGATATTTTCTCTCTCTGTCTCCCTCTCTCTCTCTTAATTTGGTTCTGTCATAATTAGATTGAGGTCAGAGCGAAGCATTTCCGTCTGCTGATGCAGCAGCGTCCCGGATTTGGGGAATGTTTCCCTCGGAGCGAGTAAAATAGGGGTGTCCCCTCACACCTGGGGACAGATGGGGACACAGCCAGCTGTGGGAGAGGGGCTTCCAGGGTGGGAGCAATCCCAGGGCCAATTCCTGGTGGGAAGGGCAGAGGGAAAAAGAGCAGAGGGCAGAAACAAATGAGAGGATCAACAGGATCGGTCCATGAGGGAACTGCAGAGCAGAGCAGGGATCTCAACGCCAGGATTCAGGGAGGGTGTCCCAGCTCCTCTGAGTCTCTCAGGAGGAGCTGAGGTTGGATATTAGGAATTATTTTCCAATGAAAAGAGTTATAAACTGGCTGCTCAGGTCACCATCCCTGCAGGTGTTCCAGGTGTGGATGTGGCACTTGGGGACGAGGGGTTAGTGGCGATTGCGAGGGTGAAGTGGTGGCACTGGGCACTTGTGTTTAGGCAGGTTGAGATTCCTCCATTTCCCTCTGCAGTTCATTGCTCTTTAATCACCAGAATCTTTGATTCATTGGCTTTTGGTCTGGTTTTGGAGCTCTCCCGGCTCTGGCACCGTGGAATGGTTTGGGTTGGAAGGGATCTTCAAGGTCATCCAGTTCCAACCCCGACACCTCCCACTGTCCCAGGTGGCTCCAACCTGGCCTTGGACACTCCCAGGGATCCAGGGGCAGCCACAGCTTCTCTGGGAATCCATTCCAGCCCCTCCCAAACATTCCCGCTGTCATCAGAGCTCCACAAACTGTCCCCACGGAGCATCCCCCTGGTTTTACCCCCAGTTCCAAGCCCCTTGATCCGAAATAAAACCAAGCTTTTGCCACAGGAATTGTTGTTCCCAGAGGGGAGCTGAAATAGTGGGATTTTTTGGGGTTGTTTTGCTGACTGGAGCAATTTACAGCCCTTTCCGTGGAACTGCTGACTCCCTCTGCTTCATTCCCACATTTCCTCTCATTTATGCACGAGGCAAAGGGGGGGAAAAAAAAATCCCTTAATATTCTTCATGAACTGGCAGATGGTGGAGGGGATTTTTTTTTTTTTTGGTCTTCTTTTTACTCTGTGCTCTAAAATGCAAATGTGTGTGGCTTATTTGCAAATGGTGGCATTAATAACTGATCTTTAAGCAGGTCAGATTAGCACTTTTACTGATCTATTAAAAAGATTCCCAATCGTTTGCACACTCAAAATCAATTTTGATACCACACGTAAATTGAATTTAATTTTTTTTTTTCTAGATATAAAACGGCATTTATCTGCTCCAGCCATTAAATTCACTGTTTAATATGTGCTTTCCAGCTCACTTGGCGGGAGTTTCATTGCTCTTTATCTCTATAAATTTAATTAGCCTCGATACCATCAGTATATTATGGAACTAATTAAAGATCTAGATAAGTGCTGAGGGTGCTTGTTGAATCCCCTGCAAAGTTCCATTTGGAGAGGGAGGATTTCCAGCTCTCATCCTACATCAGCCAATTTGGAGCCACAAGGAGGTGCCTCAGACATTGTGTGTGTGTGGGGGTTTTTTTTTGGTTGGGTTTTTTTAATTATTTAATGGGGTTTAATGGATTTATCCTCCCTTTGAAGGAGGAATTTGAATTCCTTGTGTGGAATTCCTGGGGCTCACGGGGGGGGGGTCGTTCAGGGGTGGGGTTTGAGAGCTCCACGTGGGTGTTTTCCCCTCAGGGATCCCCCAGGCATTCCCATTCCCTGAGCTGTGGAGTCACCGTTCCATCCTGGTGAGTCCTGGATCGTGAAATGCAGGATTGGGAGTCAGGAGGAATTCCATAGTTATGGATTGTTGGGAATTAGGGAGGTTGGAAAAAGACCTCTGAGATCCTCAAGTCCAACCTGTGACTGATCAGCCCTGAGTGCCACGGCCAGGCCTGCCCTGGACGCCTCCAAACCCCCCCGGGCAGCCCTTTCCAATGTCTGGAACCCTTTCCATGAGGAAATTCCATGAGGTTCAGAACCCTTCCCATGAGGAAATTCCTCCTGATGTCCAACCTGTCCCTCCCCTGGCACAGCTTGAGGCTTTTCCCTCTCCTCCTGTCCTGCTGGCCCCTTAGGAAGGTGGCAAATGGGACTCAGGGAACTCGAGTAGTGAAAATGTTGCGGGCGAGCCGATTGGTGTGGAGTGTTTCCTGCGCTGTCTCTGTGGTTTCAACCTGAAATAATTAGATTTTATAACGGGGCTGCCTTTAATTAGAAGGTTGGACTTTGTGGCTTTTGAATAAATACGCCGATTTTTGCTGCCTGGGCACTGCAGTGGGTACAGTGCTGATCAAGGTGGGAGGGCTTCCCGTCTCTGATACCGTTTTTCTGCCTCGAAAGGATAGTTTTTAATTATTTTTAATATTAATTTTTAATTCTTTTTCCAGCTTTAATAAAATAAAATTAAAAAAAGCGCCAATATTATCCTTCCATGCCAGGCTTTGATTATCTATTAAAGGGCTGTGATTTACAGCCTGAAGCACATTTATATTATAAATTCACTTTTATTTCCACCCCCCCTCGTGCTTTGTTTCACGTCTTGGTGGCCAAGAGGAGCTGAGGTTGATTTAGAACAGCAGAACCACCCCTGATGGAGACATCTCTGGGAATTCTCCTGGGAATTCCCCCTGAAGCACTTTGGGTTCTTCTGGAGGCACGGGAGGAACATCCCTGTTCTTGTCCTCAGAGCTGCTCCAGATTAATTAAAATCAATAAGAAATGTCCATCAGGATCCACATTCCCCCCTGGAATGGAGTGCTGAGGGTGATGGAACTCGGTTATTCGGGGTTGCAGGATGAGCAGTGGTGGATGATCCCTCCTGGAACCATCATCTCCACCCTCCTCTCTCTCCCTTTCCCACCTCAGATGTCTCCCCTTGGGCAGAAATCCTCTCCTTGGGGATGAGAATTCTTCAAGGATCATCTCCTTGGTCAAGCCAGGCCTGAAAATCCATTTTTTTTTTTTTTTCTGCATTACTTGACTGAAATAATTTCTTGCTGCATTTGCCCTTTTTGACCTCACTCAGGTCCCCCCCCCTCCCCAGATTTAAATGTGGTGGTTCCACCAGGATCTGTAAATACCAGGACTGGGTGACTTTCTAACCACAGATTTTGGGGCTTGTTTTCATCTCCATCTGCTCTCTTGTCCTCTCTGGTGGGGCTCTCAAAGTGCCTCCCAAATCCCCCCAAAAAGAGAGGGAGATAAGGCACAAAATTCATATATACACCTTTTTTTTTTTTTTTTTAGGGGATTAATAACCCCTCAGAGGAGCTGGTTGCCTTTGCAGAGAGAGGCTTTTTATTTTTTTAATTCTTCACTTTTATTCTCCAACCGTAGAGTTGCCAAGAGGCCCTTTTTTTTAATATATATATTTAATTTTTTTATATATATACACACATGCTCAAAATTCCCTCCTTGCAAAACGGGTTCTTTGCTGGCAAATTGATGTCAGATTTTTTTTTTTTTTTTTTTAAAGTGCTGTTTAAAAACCAACCAGCAAACCTGTTTGTGGCTTTTGGTGTGGGATATTTTTTTCCTCCACCTGGCAACCATTTCCAGGGATATTTGACCTTCCCCCCTGTGCTCTTGTTAAGAGCTGTTTGTCGTGTGATGGTGGATTTTCCTGGGCCAATTCCAGGAGGATAAAGGGAGCAGGAAAAAAAAAAAATGCCTTTATTTGCTCTTGGGTTTGCCCTGAAAAAAAAAAAAATGCCCCCAAAAATTCGAGGCACCTTTGAAGCCTCATTGTCAGTGAGGTCACAGATGTTGGAGTTGGGACGTGAAGGACGGATTTTCTTGTTAAAAAATCACCAGTATTGATCATCCCAGCCATCAGAACTCGTTGATCTTTTCTTTTATCTCTTCTCTTCTCTTCTGCCCACCCAGATATCCCATTTTTTGAGCCCTGGAAGGTCTTGGTGCCCAGGCTGGTGATGTGAGGAGGGTAAATCATCTTCCCTGTGCCCACATGAAAGCCAAAAGAAAGCTTGGGAAGCTGAAGCTCCTCTTGGCTTAGGTGTGCTAATCCCATATTATTATTTATTAACCTAATAAATGATGAATATTAATTCCCCTCCCTGGTTTTAAAGCCCAACTTTAAAACAAAACAAAACAAAACAAAAAGAAACCAAAACACAAAGGATTTCACTGTCCCATCCTTGCTTCCCACAACCTCCTCTTGACAATCAAAGGAGCCTAAATAAATAAATTTAAAAAAAAAAAATCCCAGACCAAGGGGCTCATCCCACCCCCCTCTTTCATCTCTCATTATTTGATAACATCAGAAGACGAGTCCAAGCAATGTTGGAGTGGGCCTGATCAATATTTATTAATTCTTTCAAAGACAAGGCAGGCAAAGTGGAGCAGACTGGGTAAATGGAGGGGATAATTTACTCATGCAAATAGGGTTTGGCCCCAGGCAGTGCCAAGCCAAGGCAGCAGGTTTTTAATTGCACCCAATTAAAAATGCAGCACCTTTTGCTCTGTCTCTCTCTCTCTCTTTCTCTCTCCTGCTGTCTCGTCTTATTTCAGAGGAAGTTTTTAATTAAAAAATAATCTGATCAGGAGGAGAGTGGCAGGTGGATCCTGGGGTTTTTTTTTTTTAGGGGCAGAATTCTTCGGTGGGCCGAGATTTGGGAGAGGGAAGGTGGAAGGATGTGGGGGAAAGCTGGGCCTGAGCTTGTCCAGTGGTCACTTTGTGCTTCAGATTTAGTTCTTTCTCCTCATTTTGAGGTTCTTTGTCACCTCGGGAAGGCCACAATTCCCGTGTTTTGGAGCCAAGACTTGCCCTTCCCATCCCTGGGAGTGTCCAAGGCCGGGTTGGAGCAAGCTGGGATGGTGGGAGGTGTTGGGATTGGAACTGGATGATCTTTTCAGTTGGTCATGATCTTTCAGATGATCTTCCAACCCAAACCATCCTGGGATTCTGTGATGCCATTCTCAGGAAGGAATTTTGTCCACGGAGAGTGCTCAGCCCTTGGAATGGGCTGCCCAGGGATGGGGGTGGATTCCAGGCTGGATGTGGCATCAGTGCCATGGGCTGGGTGACAGGGTGGGGTTGGGTGACAGATGGGACTGGATGATCTCGCAGGGCTTTTCCAACTCGGGATTCCTCAGGAATAAAAGTCTGGAGCATTTACCGAGGTGGTAAATTTACCTTTGCTCCCTGTGCCAGGCAGTACTACGAGATGCTCTACAACACAGCCGACGAGCTGCTCAACCTGGTGGTGGACCAGGGGGTGAAGTACACGGAGCTGGAATACATCTACGCCCTCAACCTGCTGCACCGCAGCCAGACGGGCGTGGGCGACCAGACCACGCAGAACATGAGGCTGCAGCGCCTCAAGGAGATCATCTGCGAGCAGGCTGCCATCAAACAGGCCACCAAGGACAAGAAGATCACCACCGTGTGACCTTGCCCTGCCTCTCACCACCCCCCCACCCCGGGGTGGGTCCAGGCCTGGTTTTCTGGTGGGCGTGGAGTGGGGGGGGAGGTGATGCCATCTTGGGGTTTTTTTGGGGGGTTCTGATGTGTCTTCACGTAGTTCTTCACTGTGCTCTCCCCCAGCAGGGAACCAGGAGGCCCTGGGGGAGTTTTTTGGGGGGTTAATTTGGCCTTGCTCTGCTCCTGCTGCTTTGGTTTGGGGGGTAAAATGAGCTGCTGTCACTGGTGGGGTGGGCAAAGGGAACATTTCACGCTGGGTGGGGTCAGGAAGTTCAAACCACACTTAAATAAACAGCACCATGCCAGTCAAACACAGTCCCGTCAGGATTTTGATGGTTTAGGGACCTGTTTTGGGGCCTGCTCGGGTCTGCAGTCGAGTCCTCCACGAGGAGAGTTTTATCCACCTGAAAAGTGGAGAAACTCCCCAGGAAGTTTTCTGCTGCTCCCCACTGCAAGGAGCGCTCCTTGTTGACACAACAGGGTGATGGGGCTCAGCACTGATGATCAGAAAGGCCAGGAGGGCAGATCCAAAGCTCTGTGGGCTGAGGGACACTCAGGTCTCACCATTTCTGCCCCGTCCTGACCGTACCCCTCCAAAATAAGAACAAACTCCACTTGTGTTGGCCAAGTAAATTGTTGACCCAGCTGGGGGGAGGGGGTTTCACTTGCTGAGAAAGGTTCTCCCTGAGCTGTGTGATTTTGGGTGTCCTGGAACTGCAAAATTAAAGGATGTTTAAAGGCTCTTCAAAGGCTCTTCTGCTCTGTCTGGGTGGGTTTTTTTTGTACCAACTGTGGGGTTGTGGTGTCTACCCTCTGTCAGACGGTGTCTGTCTCCTCCAGAAGGTGGTTCTTGAATGCTCCATGTTTTTTTTTGCCACCAGCTGCTTCCAAAGCGGAGCATCCCCCAGGGTCACGATTTGGAAGCGTTGAAGTTGGGTTGTTTAGCACGGATTGTGCTCAGCCTGGCGAAGAGGAGCTCAGGGGGGACCTTCTGGCTCTCTACAAGTCCCTGTCAGGAGGGGGGAGCCGAGGGAGGGTCGGGCTCTGCTCCTTTAAGAATCAGGAGCGGAGGAAACATCCTCAGGTCGCACCACGGGAGGTTTAAATCGGACACGAGGGGAAAATTCCCTTTTAAAGGGTCTGGGCCGTGTGTTGGTGTTTGTCCCAAACACAACAGCAGAGGGGGTGGGGGCGTGAGGGAACATTTTGGGAGGAATTTCCTCATGGAAAAGGTGGCCAGGCGTTGGAAGGCGCCGCCCAGGGTGGGTGGTGGAGTCCCCATCCCTGGTGGGATTTAAACCCCCTGTGGATGTGGCTCTTGGGGACACAATCAGCTGGAGTCGATGATCTCAGAGGGCTTTTCCAACCTGAACGACTCTGTGATGCCCCAAGCCCCTCTTGATCCTTTATCCAAGGTTTTTTAGGCTCTTGCTGTGCTCATGCAGGTGCTGGGACACTCCCACACACCCCCACACTCCTCCCACACAACTCCCCAGGGAAAAGCTCAGGGAGCTTCAGCAAGAAACACAAGAAGATCCAAGGGAAAGGAGCAAACCCAGCCCATGAAATGCAGGATTTAAGGAGCTTGGATGTGCTCCCAGCAGGTTGAACAGCAGGAGCACACCCCTGGCAATCAGCTGAAGGGCAGGTGGCAAATAAACCCTCACCCTTGCCCCACCACCGTGAAAATAAGACCAGCCAAGGTGGGTTAAATGTGATTTAAGCTTGATTTTTGCACCTCGTTTATTTTCCTCCTCAGGAGCACCACGGCAGCATTTGGAGGTTCCCCTTCCTCCCCACACCCAGCTGGGTCCTTTCTTGGGGAATCCCCAAGTGAGTTTTGTGGGGGGGTTTTACAACAGCAGTGTCAGGGCTGCCCATAAATCTGCTTTGCACATATTTGGGAGCGGATTGTTTTTATAATTGAACAGTAAATCAACGTATTTAAGGCCGGTTTGCTGTTAACACTTCCCTGAGTATGAAATGCTCCCTCTGTCAATAGAGGGGAGGCTTTATTAGGATAATCACTGCTTGATTTAGAGCCTCACTGCTGGTCTGCAGGGTTATTAGCTCTTTGCCAGCTGATTGCAGATGCCTTGAACACCTCCCATGCTTTTAATGCTTCCTTAAATGGGGGTAGATTTTCCCAAAAACTCTGGGCAACCAGAGACAAGTCCCTGTGCCATCCTCCCCCCCTTCAGTGCAGGGGATATCAAATTATGGAATGCAGAGAGGACACTGAGACATCCCACAGAGGGATCAATCCCATCGTGTGGAGGAGGGAAAAGGTGAGTAAAAGTGGTCTGGGCACTCCTTGTTTGCCAGGAGTGACCCCAGGAACAATAAAGAACAAACCAAGGGGATATGGTAACATTTTTTTTGGGGGGGAGGGAGGGGGGTGAACACCAAAATCTGCCAGGAAATGGTGCCCATTAAGACCACGGGGCTAAAACTGGGAGCACAGAGAGTGGAAGACAAGGAGAGGGAAGTGCACAAATCACTGAGAAAGCTGAAAACCCAGCTTGGATCTTGGAGGGAGAGGGACAGACACCTTTGGGATGGCCTTGCTTAGGAGTTTACAGAGGAAACAGCTCCATTTTCCATCCTTTGTGCCAAGGAACAGATCATATCCTGGGTAATCCCTGGCTGGATGTGCTGGACCGCTGGAAGGGGGAGGTCTGAGGTGACACTTCCCAGCTATTTTCTGGGTCCCCCCCCCAAAATTCCTGTTACCATGGAGGCTTTTTTTTTTTTTTTTTTTTAACAGCCCCACTCAGGACCAATCTGTGTCTGGCCCCAAATCCAAGAGGCTGATTTCCCTCCAGGTGGAGAGAGGTGTTCCAGGAGCAGCTTCATCTTCTTGAGATGGCCCGACAGATGGGGTGAGGGGAGACAGGGAGGGAGGAAAAGTGTCTTTCTGAGGTTTTAATAATGCCCTTCTCCCACTGGAAGGGCAGGCATTTTCCAGATGGTAGGAGAGAGACTCCTCCCTGTGTGGCTGCAGATTGTGAGGCTCAGCCAAAGCTGTGATGTTGAATAAAGGTTTGATGTTTTTTTTTTCCATCTCTAAAACCTCCCAGATTTTCCATATCCATGAAGTTTTCCCAGCTGGCAGAGCTCTCAAAGCCCCCTGACAAGGCCCAGCTAAAGGCAGATGTTTCCAACACTCCCATGGGTGAAAAGTGTCCCATCTACTGTGGGGTTGACCCAATCTCCCTTTGTTTTAAGGTGAGGGAAGCAGAGGAATCCCCAGTGGGACACACTTGGAACAGCTCCAGCAGCACAGGGAGTATCAAACAGCCTGGATTTGGGAAGGAGGATATCCTAAAGAACAGGAGAGGCTGGAACAGCACAGAGAGTATCAAACAGCCTGGATTTGGGAAGGAGGATTTAATTACCTGGAAAGCATCATCTCCTCGGACAGGAAGATTGATGCAGAAATAGACAACAGGTTGGCAAAGGCACACAGAGCCTTTGGTAAACTCCAGAAAAGAGTCTGGCCAAACAAACACCTGAAAAAAAGCACAAAGATCAGTGTTTACAGAGCCATTGTACTGTCTACTCTTTTATATGGGTCAGCAGGGTTCTGTAGGGGGACCTGGCCAGGCTGGATCCATGGGCTGATCCCAACGGGATGAGGCTCC
>NW_020956384.1:13971-42148 GCF_003031625.1 Empidonax traillii
CAGAAATAGACAACAGGTTGGCAAAGGCACACAGAGCCTTTGGTAAACTCCAGAAAAGAGTCTGGCCAAACAAACACCTGAAAAAAAGCACAAAGATCAGTGTTTACAGAGCCATTGTACTGTCTACTCTTTTATATGGGTCAGCAGGGTTCTGTAGGGGGACCTGGCCAGGCTGGATCCATGGGCTGATCCCAACGGGATGAGGCTCCCCAAGGCCAAAGGCAGGTCCTGCACTTTGTCCACAACAACCCCCTGCAGCTCCAGGCTGGGCCAGAGGGGCTGGAGAGCAGCCAGGCAGGAAGGGAGCTGGGGGTGCTGACTGACAGGAGGATGAACAGGAGCCAGAGGGTGCCCAGGGGGCCAAGAAGGCCGATGGATCCTGGCCTGGATCAAGAACAGTGTGGCAGCAGGAGCAGGGCAGGGATCCTTCCCCTGTACTCTGCATTGGTGAGGCCACACCTTGAGTGTTGTGTCCAGCTCTGGGCCTTCAGCTCAGCAAGGACATGGAGGGGCTGGAGCAGGGACAGAGAAGAGCAGCGAGGCTGGGGAAGGGACTGGAGCACAAGTGCTGTGAGGAGAGGCTGAGGGAGCTGGGGGGGCTCAGCCTGGACAGGAGGAGGCTCAGGGGAGACTCAGCACTCTCTGCAGCTCCTGCCAGGAGGGGGGAGCCAGGGGGGTGTCGATCTCTTCTCCCAGGAAATCAGCAGCAGGACAAGAGGGCACGGGCTTAAGCTGTGCCAGAGGAGGTTTAGGTTGGATATTAGAAAGAAGTTCAGCCATTGGAATGAGCTGCCCAGAGAGGGGGTGTATTCACAGTCCCTGGAGGTGTTTCAGACAAGGCTGGATGCGGCAATCCCAGCGGGGTGGGATCAAGGGTTGGACTGGATGATCTCGGAGGTCTCCTCCAACCCGGTTAATTCTCTGATTCTGTGATTCTATGCCCGGCGGACACTCCCAGGTCACTCAGACTTTCTCTTGGCTGCTCGGGCTCCCCTGAGGGGGAGCGGCGCTTCGCCATCCCCATGGCAACGGGGCAGTAAACAAGATGGCGGCGGCCGGGCCTGAGGAGGGACGGCAGCGATAGCGCGGCCCCTCCGCCTCCTCCTGCCTTACCACACCTCATGGCGGGGGGCGAGGAGAACGGCCCAGGGGGCGGCCGCGGGGAGCGCCTTCCCCCTGCTCGGGGGCGCCCCGAGGAGCAGCCGCGGCGGGAGAACCGTGAGGAGGAGAAGGAGGAGGGCGAAGGGGAAGAGGAGTCGCAGCGCTCAGAGGTTCAGCTCAGGGCTGCCCGGCTGGCTGGGGAGGGGCGTGCTCGTGAGGGGACAGCTCTTTGCCTCCTCATCGCTCGGTGGAGATTTAGGGGAAAGAAGGGGGAGCGAGCGGACTGTGTCCTCTCACCTCTCATTTCTACCTTCTTGAGGGTCTCGTGGTGTCCAAGGTACTCCTGAATTGTGTCTCCCCCCCCCCTCCCCCTTCACAGAATCATTTAGATTGGAAAAAGCCTCTAAAATAATCCAGTTAACCCAGCACTGCCAGTTTTCCTTGCTATGCAAACATTAAGGATAAGCTGGCACGTATATGGCCAAATTAAGCCCCTTTCTCCTGTTCAAATTCCCTGAATTTCCCTGAAACTCCAGCAGCCTCTGGACCCAAGGGAATTTTTAAACCCTGGTGTGCTGGGCTCTGAAGTGCCCTCAGCAACATCAACATCACCTCGTATTTCACCTGTAAATATATGATAAGCTGCTATAATATGGAGGTGCTGTAATTTTGATGATAAATCACATGATTTATCTTGAATTTAGATGATCACCTGATTTATCTTGAATTGAGATGGCCACATGATTTATCTTGAATTTAGATGGCCACATGATTCATTTTGAACTTAGATGGCCACATGATTTATCTTTGTCCCTGGATTAACAATTGCTGGGTGGCTCCTCCAGGTTTTTTTTGGAATTTCACAAGCCATTGGTTTATTTTCTCATTAAACCTGCACAGAGGCTCCTCAGTGCCATCTCTCAAAATGCCTTTTTTTTTGCCGAGATTCCTCTCCCAAGAGCAGCTCTGGGAGTTGGGTTGGTGCTGGTTTGCTGGGATTTTAATGGGAATGTCGTGGTTTAACATCTCTGGGAATGGGGTTTGTGGAGGGCTCCGTTTAAAGACGGAGGTAAAAAAAGGAAAAATAACCACAGAAAACCTTCTGAAACTTTTTAAATATATAGAACTGGTAAATAGCATGGTTTTATTTAACATTTTTTGAGCTGTAATCCTCGTTTTTCCTGGTTTCTGGTGCCTTAAGATGCTCAGCATCTCTGGCAATGTGTAGAGCTCTGTTTAACCCAGCAGGTAAAAAAAGTAAAAATAACCACAGAAAACCTGCTGGACCTTTTTAAATGTACAGAACTGGCACATGGCATGGTTTTATTTACCTTTTTTGGGGGTGTATTCCTCATTTTTCCTGGTTTTAGTCCCTTAGGATGCTCAGCACCTCTAGGAACAGGGCCTGTGTAGAGCTCTGTGTTTAATCCATGAGGTAAAAAAGTAAAAATCCCCACAGAAAACCTGCTGAAACTTTTTCAATGTATAAAACTGGTGTATGCCATGTTTTTATTTCACATTTTTTGGGCTGTATCCCTCATTTTTCCTGCTTTTTAGTGCCTTAGTATGCTCAACATCTCTGGGAACAGGGCATGTGTAGAGCTGTGTGTTTAATCCATGAGGTAAAAAAGTAAAAATCCCCACAGAAAACCTGCTGAAACTTTTAAAATGGATAGAACTGGTAAATAGCATGGTTTTATTTAACATTTTTGGGGGCTATATTCCCTATTTTTCCTCATTTTTGGTGCCTTAAGATGCTCAACATCTCTGGGAATGGGGCCTGTGTAGAGATGTGTGTTTAATCCATGAGGTAAAAATAACCACAGAAAACCTGCTGAAACTTTTTAAATGTATAAAACTGGTATATGCCATATTTTTATTTACCTTTTTTGGGACTGTATCCCTCATTTTTCCTGATTTTGGTGCCTTAGGATGCTCAACATCTCTGAGAATGGGGTCTGTGTGGAACTTTGTTTAACCCATGAGGTAAAAAAGTAAAAATCCCCACATAAAACCTACTGAAACTTTTTAAATGTACAAAACTGGTATCTACCATGTTTTTATTTCACATTTTTTGGGGCTGTATTTCCCATTTTTCCTCGTTTTTGGTGCCTTAGGATGCTCAGCATCTCTGGGAGTGGGGCCTGTGTAGAGCTGTGTGTTTAATCCATGAGGTAAAAAAGTAAAAATCCCCACAGAAAACCTGCTGAAACTTTTTCAATGTATAAAACTGATATATGCCATGTTTTTATTTCACATTTTTTGGGGCTGTATTCCTTATTTACCATTTTTTGGGCTGTATTTGTCATTTTCCCTGCTTTCTCGTGCCTCGGGGAGGTGTTGAAGCGCTGAGGGCGGCCTTTGCTGCAGGATTTTTCTTAAGCTCTGTCGCATCCCAAACTCTTCCCAGTGTGGAATTGCACTCCCTGGATCTGCCCTTGAGCCATTCCCATCCCTGTCCCTCCTTTTCCTGGTGTTTTTAGGGTGCCTCGGAAGGGGTTTTGGATGAGGACACCGCAGCTGAGGGGCTGCACACGCTGGGCCGCTCAGCCCCCGGCCTGGAGTTCGTTTATCTCCAGCTGGGCCTCGCAGTAAGTACAAAGCCACAAAAATAAATAAGTCACTTTTAAGGCCTTCTCTGTTCAAAAAATGTCTTCTTTTTAACAGCAAAGAGTAAAGAGTAAAGAAAAGGATCAAAAACTAAATAATCCAGAGGTGGATTTTTGTCTCTGCTTGTCAGGGCTGTAAAAATGGTAAAAAATGGTAAAAAATAGAAAGAAATAGTAAAAAATAATAAAAAAGGGTAAGAAAAAAGTATAAAAAATATTCAAGAGGCAGATTTTTGTCTCTGCTTGTCAGGGCTGTAAAATTAGTAAAAAACAGTAAAAAAACATATAAAAAGTAATCAAGAGGCAGATTTTTGTCTCTCCCTATCAGGGCTGTAAAAATGATAAAAAATAGTAAAAAATAACATAAATAGTTAAAAAAGCATCAGAAAAATAATCAAGAGGCAGATTTTTGTCTCTCCCTGTCAAGGTTGTAAAAATACAAAAAAAAAAAAAGTTAAAAAAAAGTATAAAAAATAATCAAGAGGCAGATTTTTGTCTCTGCCTGTCAGGGCTGTAAAAATAGTAAAAATTCGTAAAAAAAAGTAAAAAACAGTATAGAAAAATTAATCCAGTGGCAGATTTTTGTTTCTGCCTGCCAGGGCTGTACAAATAGTAAAAATTTGTAAAAAATGGGAAAGAAAAGTATAAAAAATAATCCAGAGGCAGATTTTTGTCTCTACCTGTTAGGACTGTAAAAATGGTCAAAATTAGTAAAAATTAGGAAAAAAAAGTATAAAAAAATAATCCAGAGGCAGATTTTTGTCTCTCCATATCAGGGCTGTAAAAATACTAAAAAAAATAGTACAAATTAGTAAAAAATAGTAAAAAAAGTATAAAAAGAAATCAAGAGGCAGATTTTTGTCTGTGCTTCTCAGTATTGTAAAAATAGTAAAAAACAGTTTAAAAAAGTATAAAAAAAAATAATCCAGAGATAGATTTTTGTCTCTCCCTGTCAGGGCTGTAAAAGTAGTAAAAAATAGTACAAAAAAGTATCAAAAATAATCAAGAGGCAGATTTTTGTCTCTCCTTGTCAGAGCTGTAAAAATAATAAAAAATAGTAAAAAAAAGTATTAAAAAAATAATCAAGAGGCAGATTTTGTCTCTCCATGTCAGGGCTGTAAAAATACCATAAAGTAGTAAAAAATAGTAAAAAAAAAAGTAAAAAAAGTGGGAAAAAAAAGGTAAAAAAAAAGTATAAAAGAAAATCAAGAGGCAGATTTTTGTCTCCTTCTTGTCAGGGCTGTAAAATTAGTAAAAAATAGTAAAAATAATAAAAAAAAAAAAAAGTAAAAAGAAAGTTTAAAAAAACTATAAAATAAAAATCAAGAGGCAGATTTTTGGACGATTCTCCCTTATCCTTCAGGTGGGAAAATGGCTCTTGCAGCTTCAATCACCTTCAATGCTTGTTAAAAATCCCTTTATTCCCTTTTTTCCAGGGGCGGGGGTTGAGGGACATCCAGATCCTGTCGGGATTCATCCACCTGCAGAAACTGGACCTGTCCCACAACAAAATCACAGGTTGGGAGGAAAGGGCAGAGGAAATTCCTGGGGGTGGGATCGACTGGATGGACTGGGGGGGTTGATCTTCCAGAAAATATCCAGCAGAGGCTGGATCTTCTTCCCAAAATATCCAGCAATGGCTGGATCTTCTTCCCAAAATATCCAGGAATAGCAGGATCTTCTTCCCTTGAGTTGCTGTAAATTAAATTTAGACTTTGGGTATTTCCTCTATGTGGATTAAAATCCTTCATTTTCTCTGACTGGATTTGTTAAAAATCCCTCAGATTTATACATTTTAACCCTCCCTTTCTCCCTGTGCAGCTCCAAATTGACACCTAATCAGATTAATTATCACTTTGTAATTGTCAGTTGATGATTCCTGAATTCCCCGGGGCAGGGTTTGATGTTTTGTTTGCTTTCCAGACCTCTCCTGTGTCAGCCACATGCCCTATTTACAGCACCTGGATGCCTCCCACAACCACCTGACCTCTTATTTCGCCTTCAAACCCCCCAAAAACCTCCGGGTAAAGTGGCCAAAAAAATTGCATTTTCCACCTTTTTAATTCCAATCCATTTTCCTAAATCCCACCTTCTATTTGGGCAAAAATCCACCAAAAAACCTTGTATTTTTTTGCTTCAGGAAGTGGATTTTTCCTACAATCAGATCCCTAAAATGCAGGATTTGTCGGCCTATGGGTGCCTCACCAAGCTCTGCCTGGATTGTATCCTTTCTGGAAGCTTCCACGGGACAAAAGTGGCATTTTTAATGACGATGTTGTTGAAATGGGGACAAAAATATGTTCATTTTTATAACCCCCCCCCCGCACCAAAACCCCCTGAAATGGAGGGAAATGAGCCCAGAATTAAAAAAAAAAAACAACAAAACAAATTCAGAATAGTAAAGTGACCTTAACACTCTCCTTGACAGGAACTCCCCTTTTCTTATCACATTTAAGTTGAATTTTTTAAAGTTGAACCTTTTTTTATTTTCCTGCCCGATGCCCCCCACACACCTGAGCTTATAAATTCATTTATAACTGAATTTTTAAGGGAGAAAGGGACAAAATTTGGGCAATAACATGCCCAAACATCACAGTGAGTCATTAAAAGGTTTAAAACATTCAGGATTTAATCCTGAGCAACTTCCTGGCTCATAGTGATGCTCGTGGCTTAAAATGTGATTTTTTTTTTTTCTTGTTCCTTTTTTTGCCTGTTCTTGCCTCATTTCAGACCCCAAAAGAGCAGTCACCACATTCTGGTGATGAAATAAATGAAATAAATTCAGGTGCCTCTCACTAAATCCATTTATGACCATCTCAGGTAGATTGTGGTCAAGGCAAACATTTCTTTAAGGAATCTGAGGAGTTATTTACTTGTCCTGCTGCTTTTAATTGTAATTTTCATTTAAACCACCACTTTCTTATAGAACAGGGATAAATTTAGAGTGAAATAACCTCACATAATTATAAAATAAGTCTTTTATTACTTAAATAATTGGTGTTTGATGCCCTTTGAGCCGCTGGGGTTGAAACCTGGATGTCCAGCTCCCCACTCCAGGAAAATTTAACTCTGTTTTTGAACTGACCACTTAATTCTGGCTGAGGTTTTGTGTTATTTCCCTCAAATGAAGCCTTTCCCAGTTAACAAGATCCAGGAGATCCGAGGCCTGGAGAATTGTCACAGCCTGAGCCACCTGAGCTTGGCCCACAACAACCTCAGGGCCATCCGAGGGCTGGAGAAGCTGCCCCTGAGGAGCCTCGACCTGGTGAGAGATGGGGGGGTCCTGAGAGTTCCTGAGTGGATTTTAGCAGTGGGGTCATGAAATCGGAAATGGGGAGTCCTGATAATTCCTGGCTGGATTTAGAAATATATTCATGTAATCAGAAAGGGGAGGGGAATTACCTACAAAATTATCAGAGGTGTTTGTGATACAGGAGGTGTTTTTAGTTAATAGTGCAGAGGTTGTGCACAAACACAAGCAAAACTTACTTGTAATATTTTTAATTAATAACAGAGAGGTTGCGCAGAAAATCAACCACAACTTTTTAATATTTTAATTAATAAAGCAGAGGTTGTGCAGAAACACAAGCAAAACATTATTTTTTAGTAATAATGCAGAGGTTGTGCAAAAACACAAGCAAAAATTATTTTAATTAATAACACAGAGGTTGTGCAGAAACACAGGCAAAGCTTTTAAATATTTTAATTAATAATGCAGAGGTTGTGACGACAAAACCAACTCGGGAATGTTGTTTTCCACCTGTAAAACTTGAGGAACAATCTCTGTGCTTTCATTTCTCAGAGCTCCAACCAGATCGAGAAGGCAACTGGGCTGGAGAGCTTGAAAACTCTGCAGAAGCTCGACCTGTCCAGCAATAAAATCACCAGTTTACGAGGCTTGCAGGGACATGATCTGCTGGAGACCATCAACCTGGAGGATAACCAGGTGCCACACTTCAGACCCCACCTCAGCGTCCTGTTCCAGGCCATGAGCCATCGGCCTTCTGGGCCCCCTGGGCCCCCTCTGGCTCCTGTTCAGCTTCCTGGCCATCCCAACTCCCAGCTCCCTTCCTGCCTGGCTGCTCTCCAGCCCCTCTGGCCCAGCCTGGAGCTGCAGGGGGTTGTTGTGGCCCAAGGGCCTTGGGGAACCTCATCCCGTTGGGATCAGCCCATGGATCCAGCCTGGCCAGGTCCCTCTGCAGAGCCCTCCTGCCTTCCAGCACATCCACACTGCCCCCAGCTTGGGGTCACCTGCAGATCTGCTGATGGTGGAACCATCCCCTCATCCAGACCAGCAGTAAAGATTAAACAGGACTGGGCCCAGCCCTGATCCCTGGGGACACCCCTGGTGACCAGACCCCAGCTGGATGCAGCTCCATTCCCCATCAACCAGTTCCTAACCCAGCAGGGAGTGCCCTGTCCAATCCTACACCTTTTCCTTCAGTGTTTCCCTCCCAGGCTGCTCCAATTTGATGGCCTCGGATCCTGCCGAGCTCTTGGCTGGAAATTCCAACTGCAGGTGCTGTGCTCTAAAGTGGCTTTTGTGCCCCAGCAGAGTTTTCCCTGGAAGTACCAAAGTACCATCCAACTCACAGGGATTTTGAATGCTGACCCATATGAACAGAATACTTTTGATACTGCTCCTCTATTTTTAATTAAATTACCACCACAAACACTCCGATATCAAAGACACATCTCCACGTGGAAAGAAAATCTGAGCAAATCAGAAATAAAACCACCAACCAGCAATGGAAGATTTTCTGTCATTTCCCCCCCATCACACACATTTGCAAGACACATTTCCAGGATTTAATTCAAGGCACTGGGGATTCTGTTTCTCTCCTGGTGTTCAGGTTGACATTTAGAGGCACATCAGTTGCACCAGGCAGGAAACCACCTTATAATAATAAGCTTGTTATTAGCATTAATAACACCACTTCCAGGGCCTCAGAAAGTTTCCAGCACATAAATGCTACTAATTTTACCTCATCAAAATTTGCCTCTTTGAATGGTGTTCTTGGAACTTGGATCCTGAGAATGTAATAAGAAATTATTACTTGACAAGATTCCACTCAGAATCATGTTTTAAGGCCTTCTCATCATGGGGGGTGTTGCTGCTGATTTAACTCTCTGTTTCTGTCCTTCCTCAGGTTGCTGAGCTGCCTGAACTCAAGTGGATTGAAGACCTGCCCCTTCTCAGAGTCCTGAATCTTTTAAAAAACCCTCTACAGGTAAGGAAGAGCCAAAGGGGAAGCCAAAAATTAAGATCTGGAGCTGGTGGTTTGGATCACACCCACCAGCATTTTGTAGCCTCAGTTTCTGCCTTTGGAAGTAATTTCCTCAGCTGAGGAATCAAATATTCATTTTATCAACAGCATCATTTGCAAAGCATCAGAAACCCTTTGATTTGGCATTTGCAGTTTGTCCCGACTGCTCAAAGGTGATTTTATCCCGAGTCGTGACTTCCAAATTTTTGGGTGAGTTTTACAGATTTCCAATGGCAGGAAGAGGAAAAAAAAATGTTCAGAGTTTAATTTTTCCCTGCAATTGCCAGTTTTTTATTGGTTTTCATGAAAATGGTCTGCTGTGACACACAATGAGCAGGAAATAAATACCTGAAATAGGCAGCTCCTGGGCCTCCATAATTTGAAGGCTTCTTTTGCTTAGATGTCCTTCTCCTAAATGATCCCACGTTCCTTTGGATTTTTGAATTCCCATCTTTTGCCCTTTGCAGTTTCAGCCTTTTTGAACAACTCAGGTCTCGCAGCAGCAGCAGCTGAGCTCGTGCTGGTGGTGGGGACACGGTGGGTCAATTTATGCTTGGTATTGACACCCAGGCTAAAAATCTGGGATGTATTAAAGGCCAGTTTAATTTCAGATGATTGGAATTAAACTTTGGATGGGGAAAGTGGAGTGTTTTGTGTCAGATCAGGAACTCTGTCCCTCAGGAAAAGGCAGATTATTGGCTCTCGGCGATTTTCACGCTGCTCCAGCTCACGGAACTCGACCTCAAGAAGATTGCAGTGGAAGAAAAGGTGGGCAAATACATCATGTGATTCTAGATTTTTTTATTTAAATAAATAATATAAAATCTGTAAAATCTCCTCCCCCTCCAAAAAAAAAACCTGCTTAGTTTGCTCACAGCAACTGTTGGAATAGAAACCTTGACTTGTTGTGGTGCCTGAACTGTAGTTTGGTTCCTGCTTGTTGTATTTGGGCCCAAGCCAGGCTGGAGCTTTTTTAGGATCATCTGCTGCCAGCTGGGGTTGTGTTTCAAGCAACTATCCTTTAAAAATGATCCTTTCAGGACATTTGTCACTCCCAACTTGAGCTGCATAAATAGGAAAGTTTAATCTTGTTTTAATGCCAGGCATTTTCTAGCACGAACCCACAGAAGGGATGTGACCCCAGAGTGTCATTTACCCCACCTTTGAGATGTTAACCTTGCTCTTTCCCTGAACTGCCAACCTGTTTCCCTCCTAAGATAATTTTTCATACACTGACAACACTTTTCCTTCTCTGGGCACTGTAAAATTAGGTCTGGGTGGCTGGTTTAGACCAGCCCTTCTGGGTGATAAAAGTTATTCCAGGAAATCCTCCCCTCAGGTTATTTTAGGACATCTCAGCCCCGTGAATCCTCTGGAATTTGGAGGCACCGGCTCTTCTGTCTCTCTGACACCAAGTGGATTTTCAGAAACGTTTTAGTTTAGGTCAGAAATGGAGCAGATCAGAAATTCAGATCAGATTGTCATAAAATCCAGGGTGGTTTGGGTTGGTAGTTTTTGTATCCCAGGTCCCTTCCAGGTTGATCCCAGCCTGTGTTGCATTCCTAGATTTTGTTTTCCCAGGTGCAAAACCTTCCCCTTGTCCTTACTGAGCTTCATAAGGTTCTGCCATCAGGATTTAAGAAGGTATTTTGCAGCTGTTTGGTGTTTGATGCTTCACATGAAGTTCTTTACCCTATTTCTGAGTGTGTAACATTAAATAACACCCCAAAATACACAACTCCTTCCAACAGAAGGGCTGGAGGGAATCCTTGGAGTTTGAGTGGCCCTTCCTCCCAGGAGAGACAGAAATGTCTGTTTTGTCCTTTCCTTAATGCCCGTATCCTGTTCCTTTTCTGAGTGGCTCCAATCCCTGAGGATTTGAGTTTGGGCATCTCCCAACCAGTGCACTGAGAGGATGCAAATTAATGGATAATTAAAACCTGAGCCAAATCACTTCACATCCTGTGTGGCATCCTGTTTTCTTCCCAGGAAAAAGGTTGAATATATTAAAGCTGGTGAGTTATCTCTGGCTCCCATCCATCCATCCATCCATCCATCCATCAAATTCTGCCTAAAACTCTCCTGGAAAGGTTTATGTGGCACAGAACTCCCAGCACCAAAGGCTGTGAGTCCCACAAACACAAATCCATCGTTATTCCCAGGGACCTTGGAAGCAAAATTGCAGCTGGAAGCAAAATTGCAGCTGGAAGCAATTCCATCACTGCTCTTCTTTCCTTTCCTCTCCCCTCCTAAACTGTGGGAACAGGTTGCTGCTGTGAATAACTATGACCCTCCTCCAGAAGTTGTTGCTGCACAAGATCACAGGACTCAAGTGACCTACCACATGATGCAGCCCCAGAGAGTCCTGCACAGGTGAGTTCTCCTCATTTCCCAGCTGCTCCTGAGGGTGGCACTCAAGTAAAGCTGAATATGTTGGTAGTTTTTAGAGGAGCGTTTTCCTGGTCCTCTCCCACCTCTAAACGAATCAGGAGAAAGGAGGGAAGGGGGAATCCTGTGGGATTCCGGTGGCAGCCTGGAAATCGGGCAAACCTGATTCGCTCCAAAACGATTACGAGACGAAAGTTCCTCGTTCACGGATCGTTCGCAGCTCCGCGGCTCTCAAACAATCTGCTGCTTTGCTTTGCCCCGGGCAACGAGAGCTGCAAAATTCCCACCAGAGGCACTTGGAAAAAAAATCCCTGGGGGCTCAAGAGCTGTGAAAAGTCCCCTTCCTGTTGTGCTGACGCCTTTCCCTTCCCGCTGGGAACAAATCGCCTCTTTTTTTTTTTTTTTTTTTTTTTTTTTTTTTTTCTTTTAGTGTGAGTTTGTGGCGTCTTTTGTATTCACGAGGTGACTTTTTCAAGTTTGTACAAAAGGAAGTTCAGGGAAGGTGTCCCTGCCCATGGAACTGGATTATCCATAAGGTCCCTTCCATCCCAAACCATCCCGAGATTCCATGTCACAGAGGAGGGTTCTGTCCTGGAATGTCCTGGAGCAAGAATAAGACTCTTTGTGCTACATCTTGATCCCTTTTATTGTTTCCAACCTTGTTTCCTGCAATTCCCGTCTTTTAAATGGCTCTTTTATAAAGGACCTTTAAAATGTGTTTTTTACCTTCTCCAGCATCTGGAATGTATTGTTATAATAAGCTTTTTGTGCCAATTATATCCATATTTAATATACGTATTTGTGCTAATTATACCTCTATATATTATATCCATAGTATGTGTAGTATAATATCCCTTATATCCATATAATCTGGTAGATAACAGAGCTGGTTTGCTGATCCTAAAACAGGAGTAAAGCCATTTTTATTTTGGAATCTTTTCCCTCCATGCTTGTGTTGGATGGTTCTCATTACAGTATTTGTAAGGAGAAGGGTGAAAGAAATAAACTCTCTTTTCAGGTAAATCATATTAAATGGGCACGTGGGTAGTTTTTCTTCCCCTTTAAATTAATTCATTAATTATTCACGAATAAATTAATTTTTGAACCGAAGAATTCTTTGTAAATCACCACAATCCTTAAGGATCTGAGGGGTTGAACCGAAGAATTCTTGATAAATCACCACCTTCTTTAAGGATCTGAGGGGTTGAACCCAAGAATTCTTGATAAATTATAAATTGAACCGAAGAATTCTTTATAAATCGCCACCTTCCTGTGGCAAAGTCACACCCAGGAAAGGGGGAAAGGATCAAATCCAGGTTCCATCCAGGCTCGTCGTGCTGATCATTAAAACATCCTCCTCCTGCAACAAACCTCGGGACCTTTAGAAAAAAAAAAAAAAAAAGCTGTAAATCCCAAGAAATGACACAAAATAACATTATCCCTGTGGCAAAAGGCACTTGGGGGGGTCTTAAATCCGGCCGTGTGGGGTTTTTTGGCGTTATTTTTATACTTAGAGCCCATCAACCGGCCCTGAGGCCGTGAGGGGAGGCGGCAAAGAGAGGGTCACTTTGTCACCACCGGAGGGGGGAGGCGACAAAATAAAGGCTCCAAACCTTCCCCCGGAGCTGTTTTCGGGTGATAAAAATGGATTATTTGCCTTCTTTTCCTTTCCTCGGAGCACTTTGCCGGGTCTCGAGGCCTCCTACCCCCTGCTGGTGCTGGTGGGCCCCGTGTGCTGCGGCAAGAGGGAACTCACCCACAGGATCTGCAGGCAGCTCAACAATCTCTTCAGATACGGGTGAGTTTTGCTCCCGAAAGTCCAAAGAATTCCCCCTGGCTTTTTTTTTTTTTTTTTTTTTTTTCCCTATAAACAAGTTAAAACCCGACAATAAATGCTCGTTGTGCTGCGTTTTAGCTCTTCCCGAGAGGCCTGATTGCCTGAAATAATCAAATATTTCCTGTGGGAAAAAAAACATAAAAAGTGTTCAAATTATCCTGGTGTTTTCAAAGCTGTGAACAGCAGACAAAAAAATTTTAAAATTAAATAAAAAGGTGGGGTTTAGGGCTCCTTTTACTGAGCTTTTCTCCCTGGGGCCCCTCAGGCTGAGGGATCCGGGTGCATTTCCCAAGATTTTGGTGAGGCACCTGCAAATAAAACATCAAAAGGCACGTGCAGGCTGCGCCCAAAATCCGGGAAATGGAGGGAAAAATTAAAGAAAAAAGCACCTTCCGGACTCCCCCACCTCTTGGGAACACTAATTCCCCCTGGATTGCGATCCTTGGGCTCCCTGGAAACTCTCCTTTCCCAAGGGAATTTCAGCCTTGATGCCTAAGGCTGAAAAATTGATGATTGTGGTAACTTGAGGCCTAAAATGAGGTGGTGTGAGATGTTCCTCTTGTCCACCCATTCCATTCTTCCCAGTTCCTGACTCTTCGGAGGGCCTGTAACAGGTTTCTATTCCTGGGATATTCCCTCTCTTCCATATTCCCAACTTCTTTTTATTGCCCTAATTTTATCCACTCATTTTTATCCTCTTAATAAAAAATTTTCTGTGACTGTAAAAATATCTCTTTTCTTCTTTTCTTTAAAGCAACTTCTGTGGTTTTTTTCCTTGGTTATTTCGGAAATAACTGATGAATTGGATGCCAGTTGAAATTTTTCATCCACTCACTGGTCTCTGTTCCTGGGATATTCTCCCTCTTCCATAATCCCAATTTCTTCTTATTGCCCTAATTTATCCAGTCATTTTTAACCTCTTAAATAAAGAGGTTCTGTGATTGTAAAAATCTCTCTTTTTTTTTTTTTTTTTTGCCTTTCTTTAAAGCAACTCCTGTGTTTTTTTCTGTTGGAAAATTACAAATTAATTGGATGCCAGTGGAAATTTTCCAAGCACTCACTGGTCTCTATTCCTGGGATATTCCCTCTCTTTCATATTTCCAATTTCTTTTTATTGCCCTGATTTATCCAGTCATTTTTAACCTCTTCAGAAAAGATTTGCTGTGACTGTAAAAATACCTTTTTTTATGCCTTTCTACTTACGTGGTTTATTTCCTAAAACTTTCATGCATGAGGGGAGAAAAAAGAATAAAAAATAAATAAAATAAAAAAAAAAGAAGGAGAGAGACAGAATCTTAACAGAGCAGAAAATTGCAACCATAAAGCAAAGTGGTGTTTTAATTATTCCGTGGAGATATTTGAGCAATTTTATGGCTTGCACTTCTCAATTTCAAACACTGCCCTCATTAAAATTGTATTTCATACAAGACACTCTGGCAGTTGGGATGTAAACATGGCCTTGCTTTTTAAAAAAAAAGGATTGTAATACATAAAAGTGTTTAAAAAAAAAAACAAAGCCAAATTATATCCTCAAAAGCTGGGCAAAAAAATTGGATTCATCATTTCCAGTTCAGGCCTTGCTGGGCTGGGAAGGGATTTATAACCCAAATATAACGTTACATTGAAACTTTTTTTTTTTTTGGTGTCATATTTATGGGTTCATCTTTCAAATCTGCAGCATTAACGGCTTGATTTGCACCTCTATTTCTCATTTTTCTTCTTCACCTCTTAAAAATAAGATGATTTATGGGATCCTCCTTCCCCCCATCCACCCCCTTCCCGTTCCACAGCTTCTCCTGTGAGTGAAAACAGGTTATTTCTTTACTCTCCCCTGTATCTTCCAGCCCCTGCCACACCACCAGGAGACCTTATTTTGGGGAAGAAAACCGGCTGGATTATTATTTCATCTCCCCAGAGGCATTTGAGGAGCTGGTAAATGCAGTAAGTACCTGCCTCGTTATCCTTGGAGCCCATTCCCTGCTCCCAAAATTCACACAGAAAATAAAATCAATCAGCCCTGTCCAGGGCTGATTGATTTTATTTTCTGTGTGAATTTTGGGTCTCTGTATGGTGTACATGTTGATCCTGTGGGAACCAGAGCTGGGAGGTTTTACCTTGGAAATGTCTTGGCCAGTCCTTCCTTTCCTTTGGAATATTCCATTTTTTCCCATCCATAATTTCCACATTCCCGTGGTTTGATGCAATATCAAAAGAAGGGCGGCCCTTGCCTTATGTGTGTGCAGCATCCATGAAAATCCAGGGAATTCTGGGACCTTGTTTTCAGGATATTGGTGTCTTATTATCCATGGCCAAGGGGCAAACCAGGATCTCTGCAAATTTTGGGCTCTCCTTGGCCTCGTTATTGGTGATTGAAACCGCAGGGAAGCTTCTTAGGGAGAGAAAGCAAAGCCCAGGGTGATGATTTGTTGTTTAAGGAAGTTGTTTCCCTCGAAGTGTTTCCCTTGGCATTATCCTGGCTTGTTTGGAATTCCAGGGGAAGTTCCTGGCCACCTATAAATGCAGCGGCCACCGCTACGGATTGGGAAGAGACACCGTGGAATCTATCGCCAGGGAGGGGCTTGGCACCTGTGTCCACTTGGAAATTGAGGTGAGGATCCATTTTCATGGGGATCAGCCTCTTCTCCCAGAGGAAAGGTTGGATATCAGGGAAAATTTCCTCATGGAAAGGAGAGTCAAGCCTTGGAAGGGGTTGCCCGGGGCAGGGGTGGAGTTTAAATCCCTGGAGGTTTTTCACCCGCCCTCCCCGAGGTTTGTCAGGTGCACTTGCACAGATGGCAGAATCTCTGAGATTCTGGGTCACAAAGTGTCAAAAACTCTCTCTCTTGGAGTCCCCAAAAGCACAAGTTTTTAGCTAATTTTCTAATTAGGTACTTCTCATTCTCTTAGATCGACATTTACGAGCTGGGGGGTTGAGGTGACACAAAAGGAAAGGCGGTGCCTTCCAGGTTCTTTGCACGGATTAAGCTCCACCTAATTCGAGATCCCCCCAAAAAATGAGAGACTATTTGAGATTCCAAAACGAGGGCCTGGAAAAAAAAAATAATCGGGATAAAAATAAAGGACACTGCGGTGCCAACACAGGATCCTAAGCTGAGCATCCACAGTTAGGGAGACTTGAGCGCAAAGGATATGCGTTACCGAGTAATTTAGGAGGAAGGACTTAATGGCACCTCATGTTTATTCATGAGGGGGCTCACCCGGCGACCGGAACTCTTACTGGGCGTTGCCAAAGCTACTCCCTCTAAAATTCCTGGGGCGTGGAAGTTTCTGGATCGCGCGGGAATTATGCAGAGTTTTGTATCGCCGTGGGCTCTGCCACCGGCTGAGGAACCATTTGTGTTTCTCTGCCTCATTTTCCAGGGTGTGAGGAGCCTGAAATGCACCCACTTTAAACCCAGGTATATCCTGGCGGTGCCCAGGGACAAGGAGAGCTACGAGGAACGTCTGAGGAGGACGGGGTTGTTCAGCAGGCCAGAGATTGAGGAGGCAGTTTCCAGAGTGGACATGTACCTCAAAATCAGCCAGGATGCCCCGGGGTACTTCGATGCCGTCGTCAACACGGGTGAGTCAATCCCTGCAGGTGAATTTCTGGGAGGGAGAAGTTCATTCCGGGCCTGCCCTTTTGTGGAGGTGATTTTTGGTGATCCCTGTGCTATAAACCCCGGGATTTGTGCTTATTGGCAAGGGCACACAGAGCTTACAATTTAAACATGGCATTAAGAAAATAAACCAGTGATGGCAGAAGGAAAGTATTTAGGTGAGTGCAGCCCCTGAGATGAATTTCAGATTGTTTTCTTGGATGTGCTGTTTGTGGAGATGAAGGGTTGGTTTTTTTTCCTCCCAAAGCTGGGTAAGTTAAGAATGTATTTCTGTGATTTGTGTCTTTGTCCTGCTGAAGGGTTGGGTTTCATTTTGCCTCCTTTCCCTCCCTGCAGATGATTTGGATGAGGCATTCACGGAGCTGAGTTCCCTTATGAAGATGTTCCTGGGCTTGGAGCAACCTGCAGTCTTTGATGACATGCAGGCCACCAGAAGCAGAGCAGGTGCCATGTCTGGGAGCATTTTCCTCCTGGTTTTACCAGCACAATGTTCATTAATGTGTCATTAAAAGAATGGAAATTTGTTAATGATGCGACCTGTGGGACCTGGAACCTCCTGCAATGGGTTGATCCCTGTCTGGGATCTGAATCCTGAATGGATTTACATCCATTTCCAGAACTTCCATGTTTGTTTAAAGTGGGAAGGATTTCCCTTGCCTTATTTATTATAATATTGTCAGGGTTTTTTGTCTTATAAAACTCAGGAGACGCTTTTGTCCTGAAAGCAACAAAACCTTAAATAGATCATCAGGAAAGAAGGGGGAGTATAAAAGAGGAAATATTTTTAAATAATCGTGATGATTTTTAGTATATATTTTTTTTTTAATCTGAAGTTCTTTTAAAGGACTTTGTCTTCCTCAGCAGCTTTGAATTGTTACCACTTACAGAAACCCCATTAACAGTTCGAGATCTGGGTAATTCTGCTGTTCATAAAGTAACTTTTCAATTTACTGCACACCATTAAATTCACTTAGGGCTTCATTTAGAGGTGTTTCAGTAAGTTGAAGTACCCCATTTCTGAACATCCTCTGCTCTCATGGACCATGGGAGATAATTTATGCTGCAAAACTTGCCCTGAGGTTGTCTCTGATGGGGACATTTTTAGTCAGATGGTAGAAGATTGGTTGGGGGGAGATTATGATGGGTTGTTAATTCTCTTTGTAATGAACTGCTGTGCAGGAGCTTCTGTGAAAATACTGGGAGAAAACAGATGAGTTCTTATTTAAAAAAAAAAAAACACTTTTAACAGCAGAATTCCTTTCAGAGCTGATCATGCTTTGGACTTGCATTATCAGCTTTCATCCAGTGCTTTGGTCAAATCATGGATTGATTTGGGATGGAAAGGACTTTAAAGCCCATCCAGTGCCACCCCCTGCCATGGGGCAAACAGGGTTTGCCAGAGGTTGCCTGAAATCCCTGTTGGCATCTCCAGGTGTCCAAACCCAGGAGATCTTGAAAGATGTTCACTAACAGGTGAAAAGGTGCCCTGTTCCAGCTCCCCATGACATTTTGAGAGCTCTTAGAAACTTAAAACTTCTAATTATTTAGGCTGTGATTAGTTTAGAGGACATGACTGAGGTGCAAGGACCTTAAATCCCATCTTATTCCCAACCCTGCCATGGGCAGGGACACCTCCCACTATCCCAGATTGCTCCAAGCCCTGTCCAACCTGGGCCTTGGACACTTCCAGGCATGGAAAATGACTGTTTGTTTTTTTTATTTTCTGTTTGCTGGAAGCAAAGTGGTGTTCACAATATTTTTTGTGTCTTTTTCTGGGGGGTGAATCTTCGTGTCTTTTCCACCCCAGGCTCAAGAACTCAGCTCTTCCCAGAGCCCAGATTGTCCCCCAGTGGAGTGACTCGATCTTTATCTGTCAGTGACTTCGTGGACTCTCCCCCCGAAAAATATCCCAGGGGCTTCTTGGACTTGATGGCTGCACCCCCAGGCTCTGTGGTAAGGAATATTTGCTGGATCCTTGGACAGAAATGAGCAGTTGTAATCAAACCTCTTGCTCTCCAGAGAAAAATGGCTCCTGTTCTCTGTCGCTCTGTCATTCCAACAGTATTTCCCAGTTCCCAGAGTTAAAGGCAGATTGATGGGAATCACAGAATTGTGGAATGCTTTAGGTTGGAAAGGAACTTAAAGATCATCCAGTTCCAACCCTGGCACCTCCCACTATCCCAGGGTGCTCCAGCCTGGCCTTGGACACTCCCAGGGATCCAGGGGCAGCCACAGCTTCTCTGGCAAATCCAGTCCAGCCCCTCCCACCCTCCCAGCCAGCAATTCCTTCTCAATATTCCATCTATCCATTCCCTCTGGCACTGGGAAGCCATTCCCTGTGTCCTGTCCCTCCAGGCCCTTGGGAATGAGGCAGGTGAGTCAGACAAGAACACAAGTGTAGTTTCTATTCATTTTCCTTTAAAGTAAAATTTTGGCTGAACTCTTACACTGAGGCTGTTTCTTGGCACCCAAATAATGTGCTGTCACTGCAGTGCCCACGTTCAACTCACGTCCTGAAGAGCTGGAAAATAAAACCTGTGAAGAAATTAATGTGAGTTACTCATGGGAGCTCTCCAAGAGCAAAAGAAGAAGCAGGATCTGCTGCTCAGGGATCTGATTCCTTGCAGATTACTCCTTGTGATTCGATCACAAGGGTATCACAAGGCCAGTCACAATGTGAGCATTCACCTCTGTTACAAACATGAGTAATTAATTCAGTTGAGTCAATTGATTCATTGACTCGATTTATTCATTGACTTGGTTTGTGAATTGATAAGTATCAGTGGCTCTCAGCTGATAACAGGGCAGGATTTAATTCCTCTGCCCTGCAATTTAGATTCTTTTTGAAGCACTAGTGGTGCTGGGTTTGTGTGACCTGAGGAATCCCATTGTCCTGCAGCACATCCATCACCACCCCCTTCAAACCCAGCCCCACCGTGTTCCAATCTGCTGACAGCTCGATGTGTTCACTGGGCAGAGTCATTTTAAATGAATAAAAATGTGCTGAAGGGAATTAATTCCTCCCTGGAGTGGCCTGACATGAATTTGGCGGGGCAGCTTTTCTGCACTGCTGGAGCAGGGAGAGGGTGCAGGGAGTGGATGCAGCAGAGTCCAACTCTTCTGTGCCCAGTCCTTGCTGCTGGAATCAGCCCTGGGAAGTTTGGAGGCATCACAAGGGCTTCTCTGCAGGTTTTTCTTCCTGCTCTGTTCTCTGAGAATCCCAGAATTGCTGAGGTTGGGAAAGACCTCCAGGATCGCCCAGTCCAACCACCACCGTGATCACCACTAAACCACCTCCTCAGGTGCCACATCCAAGGATTTCCTGAACACTTCCAGGGAGGGGGACTCCACCCCTGCCCTGAGCAACCTGTTCCTATGCTGGACAACCCTTCCTAGGAAGAAATTGTTCCTAATATCCAATCTCAACCTCCCCTGGCACAGCTTGAGGCTGTTCCCTCTCCTCCTGTCCCTGTTCCCTGGCAGCAGAGCCCGACCCCCCTCAGCTCCCCTCTCCTGGCAGGGACTTGCAGAGACTTTTTGACTCCTTTGGGGAGACACTTTTGACTCCTGTGAAGCCCAGAAAGCTTCACTGGAGATGAAGATCTTCGTTATTCAAAGGCAGCGAGACCTCAGCCCAAAATTTGATCAGTGAATCACACCCAGCACCTCGTTAATTATAATACAATAATAATTATAATACAACTCTGCCACTTCCCCAGAAATCTATAAATGCACGTGCTCTGGAATTCTAGCAGATGAAAGGGGCTGGCACAGCCAGTTAAATCACCACATCCACTGTTGGATTGCTGAATAAAGTCGGGCTCACTTCTTTTTCCAGGAAGAAGCTTCTCTCAGAAGACGTTTTTGTGCAGCACAGCAGGCCCTGTCAGGGATGGCACCTCCCCCCCACATCCAGCTGCTTCCCAGGTAACACAAAGGGACCTCCACCAAATTCCTGGGAATAAAGCGACAAATACCTGCTCGAGGTTTCTTCCCCACTGCTCTGAATGACTGGAACCCCTCAGGGATTGCAAATCCCATTCCCACCACTTTGAAAGGCCAAATGAATCCCCCAACCCCTCGGCTTTTGGCTTGGGAGGGCAGCAGATGTGCCCTGAGAATGGATCAGGCAGAGCCAGCCACGAGGAACTTGTCCAAACCCCTGAAATTATTGGAAGTGTCTTCTCTGAGAGAGAAGAAAAAGACCCATTTTTTCCTGGCAGCTCAGTCTCTGGTGTGGTTTTTTTTTATTTTTAGCACTCCCAGTAATTAGTGGTGGAAGGTCCCGCTTTGTATTTGCTGCAGTGGATCCTCTCAGTGGATTTCTCTGGTTCAACAGAATTTCTGAAAGCTGAGTCCGCTCCCTCATTTTATTTCTTCATTTTTAATTTCTTTTTAATTATTTTTTTAAGTCCCATCCCAACTGCCTCCCTCCCTTTTTTTCCTTGTAGTCACAGCCCTGCAAAAACAGGTTCAAACTCCCTAAATCTCTATAGTTTTGAGCCTTCCCCTGGTGCAAAAACCTCCCTAATCTGAATTTTTCCTCCCTTGTTTTACCTACCTGCCATGAAAAGGCCCCCCAAGTGTGGACATTTCAAGCAATTCCAGTGCCAGAGGCTGGAAATTTAAGTCTGAGAAATCAAAAGAAAGAAAAAATAAACCTGCTGGAGGAATTTTGGGGCTCGATTTGGTGTTGAAGCACCAGCTGTTCCTCCCAGTCTGCCTGAATTCCACAGCTCTCATTCCTTGGGAGCTGATTTTGGAGCTAAACTTGGGCAGGTGAGAGGAAATCCTGTCACCCTCAATCAGCATTTCCAAAGCCCTGGCCCGGAGGGAAATCCAGAAATAGGAGTGTTATCAAATAGCTGAAATTCCCAGAGAAAACCCTGGAATGCAGGAATTAGCAGAGATACCTGGAAGGTCAGGTAGCCCAGTCCAGAAGCTTTTTGTCTGTATTTTTTTTTTTTTTTTTACAGAATTAATGAATTTTGAATTCCCATCAGAGAGAGGGTTTTCACCTTGGAAAACTCCCACAGGGTTTGATGGGTCTTCCTTTGGATATGGAATTATTTGTAGCAGTATTGGCAGCAGCATCCAGATAATTTGGAGGGAGGTCGTGTGTTGGCTTATGTGGTTCTTAGTTATATATCTAATATATTTTATATTTCCCTGTATCTCTGCTTAGTAAATTCAGTGGTGTCACTACAAAGCGTCTCCAATTAGTAAATTAACTCTCACAATTGACCACTTCAGAGTATTTCCACTCGTGGATCCAGCTGTGGCTGCCCCATCCCTGGAAGTGTCCAAGGCTGGATTGGACAGGACTTGGAACAACCTGGGCTTGTGGAAGGTGTCACTGGATCATCTGTAAGGTCCCTTCCCACCCAAACCATTGGGATTCCCAACCCAAACAAATAAAGCAAAAAAATGGTTTGGGTGGGAAAGGACCTAAAAATTCTCCCCCTGGGAAGTGACATTTTGGACCAATGGAGAGAAGAAAGTTCATTAAAGTGAGTTTAATTTCAAATTATACTGGGAAATACAAGAGGAAGGTCAGTCCTTGCCATGTTTGGTGGAGCTGGAACAGAGTAAAACTTTGTTCCTGGCAGGAAACCTGAGGCAAAACAAGACAAGAACTCTAAAAAGTAGGTTGTAATTAAAAAAAAAAAATTAATGAATTACACAGATAAAAGAATATCTATATTTTTAGCACATACAAATGCCAATATGATCAGCTACGAGTTTCTGCAAAGTCTTGCTTGAATTGAAGATTATTTTTTTTAGCTGTTGGACTGGATTTTAATTGTAGGAACTATATAAGCAACACCTTAAAGTGGCTGTATTGAGGCTTTTTATCCTGATTTCTGTGACTGAAAAGAACTACCAGTGCAAAGTAGATTTTTTTTTTTGTGTTTGTGTCCAGGCAATCTTTTCATGTAATTAGGAAGATTTTAATGACTTCAATATTTCTTCAGTGGCAGTTTTGCCTCATCCACACCCCCCTCCTTCTTTTTCTTGCACTCTGCTGGGTGAGGAATTAAATGAAGCCACAGGTCAGGTTTTGCCAAACAAAAAGGTTATTTCTTTTTTTTTATTATTTTTTCAGCCAGTTGGAATTTCTTCCCTCTCGTGCAAAGAGGTGGCTGGGACCAGAAATCACAGAGAATTCTATTAAGAGTAAATCAAAATTCTATTTCATCTGTAAGAAATGATGCCAAAAATAATATATGACAAAAAAAAAAGTTCCTAAACCACTCCAAGCTTTTTCTTGTGTATCTATAAATATTAAGATTAATCTCCTCACGACGTATTTTAATCCCCAAACCGAAAAACATTCCTTTTTTCCTGAGCCTGGGTTAGAAATTTGGAAGGGGTGTCACACAAGAATCCAACTTACTTTATTTATTGCAACCCTGCAGCGTTATCTCCATAAATTTACCTGCCCAAATCCAAATTCCTGACAAGCTGGCCTCTTTTATTCCCTGCCTCTGGCTGTGTGCAGGTGGAATTAAAGTCATTTTGATGGCTCTTTGCCTCATGGAACATCAGAGTTTGCTCTGAGGGCTCTCAGGAGCTGTCTGGGCGTCTGAGGGTGATAAATAAGGCCTTGGGTTGAAGTTACAGCCACATCAGGCCTTTAGTCAGTGATTAATCTCTTGATTTCACCTAAATCTTGCTAAAAGAGCCTGTAATTAAAGTGATTTTTGAGTCTTTTCTTACCTGTCAGGCATGACTTCTTTGCAGAAGGGAGATTCCCTTTTCTTTTACCCATTTTTGAACATTATTTTTGTTTCTAAGATGTGACTTTCCAGCAGAACAAACACCAGCTCGACAGCGAAACCATAACAGCTCGAGGCCTTGCAGTAGGGGAGCTTTATTTACAGCTATTAATAAGAAGAAGGAACTAAAGAAAGGGAAAATTTAAGATACAGAGTAGAAAAACCTTGTAAAAATCACTGTTAAATAACCTCCTAAAATCCCATTAGGCCGCTTTTCACATGAAATGAGAACAACAAGAAACGCTGAGGATCTTTCTAAGCTTCCCCCCCCCTTTATCTTTTGAGGGGAATTCTCAGCTGGTCTTGCTGTCCAAAATTCCTTTTCCACGCTGACCAAGCTGCCAAAAAGGTTTTTGTGGATTTGTGGCGCAAAGGGAAGGTGCTGATGGGGAACAGAGGGAGCTCCCCAGAGGAACCGTAAATTGCTCAGGGATTTTGCATCCAGGCAAGGCCCAGAAATCAAAACTTAAGTGGGAATTTTGAAAGGTCCTGCCCTTGGCATGTGGGAACAGATCTGTCTTTCCACTCCCCCACACGCTGGGGGTGTTTTGACTTCGGCAGTGTTTGCTTTGAGCACCATTAATGGCACAAAAACAAACACAAACTGCTAATCTGGCTCTTTTTTCTGGGGGCGTTTGCAAAATTCCATCGTCCTTGGTTCTCTGCGCTGGGGCTTCCAGGGAAGGACTAAAGCCACATTATCCAGATTAATTTACGGCTCCCCTGGCACAAGGATGAAGGAGGGGTGGGTTCTTAACCCCTAATTGGAATTCCTGAAACACTTGGACTTCCCTTGCCCCACAACTTTGGAATCACAGGATTGGCACAAACTGCTCCTTGAAAGGATGGGATGGAATTCCTTTTGGGAAGGGATAATCCTGGAATTCCTTCCCAGCTCCCTAAATCTACCAAGTGCTTCCTCTCACCCACACCAGACACACTGGGAAATGTCTAAAGCATCGCCAGAGGAATCCACTGTTGAGGCCTTTTCCTTCCTTTTTCTTGGAGCAACCTGGTGATGTGTGGATGGAAGGGGGAAGGTTTTCTGGGACCAAATTCCCACGGGGTTGTGATCACCAGCAGACCCCTCAGATTTTGGTTGGAGTAGCTTTTTTTTGTGCAGGAGACAGGACAGCCCCGAGGTGTTTGGGCTGCTGGGTGGTAAATGGCTGCTTGAGGCCACAAAAGTGCTTCTTTCCGAGGCCATTCCCGCTTTACTCCCCCTCAGGGAATCATTTCCCGCAGTGGCTGAGCCACAGGAGCTGGAATTCTGGAGCAGGTGCTGTGGGGTGAAGCCGTTCCCTGCAGCTGCCTGGGTGAGGGATTAATTGACAGCAGGAGATGAAAATCCAGGGCTGTGCTCGTGGCGTGGGCTGGAAATCGGGAGAGAGTTGGGAGAAGGTTTTGTGGAGCCAAGCACTGGGATGGATTTCTCCTTCCTGAACGAGTTGTAAATGCTGCCAGACCTGCTGCAGCTGCTTTTTTATTGTCCTCTTGAAGCCAGGAATCATTTCCTGCTTTGACCCAGCCATCATTTCCCCCTCCCAGCTCCAGGGAAGTTGGTCCTGCCGCTGACAATCCACAGGGTCCCAGCACCCACCTCCCGGAGGAACCCGAAGCTGAGCACCAGGATCCAAGAGGAGCTGGGAATTCGAGGGGCAGGTTGAAAGGTTTGAGCTGTTTTCATGGAATCACAGGAGCACAGGGTGGGTTGGGTGGGAAGGGACCTTAAAATTCCACCTCCTACCGTGGGCAGGGACACCTCCCACTCTCCCAGGGTGCTCCATCCCGGTCTTGGACACTCCCAGGGATCCAGGGGCAGCCACAGCTTCTCTGGAAAATCCATTCCAGCCCCTCCCCACCCTTCCCAATCTCCCATCCATCCCTGCCCTCTGGCACTGGGAAGCCATTCCCTGTGTCCTGTCCCTCCATCCCTTGTCCCCAGTCCCTCTCCAGCTCTCCTGGAGCCCCTTCAGGCCCTGCAAGGGGCTCTCAGGTCTCCCTGGATCCTTCTCTTCTCCAGGTGAACCCCCCCAGCTGTCCCAGCCTGGCTCCAGCCCGGCTCCAGCCCTCAGGGCCTTTGGACACTTCCAGCATTCCAAAGGAACCCTAAAACCAGTGATTGCTTCTCCAGGAAGTTCCTCCCCCTCTGGATGAGGCGGAGCAGCCACTGCACAAGCTGGAGATTCACCCTCCAAACCCTCCGGCTTTTCCAACTGGGAATTCGGGGTAAACTCCTGCCTTTTCACTGGAAATATAAAAATCCCTCTGGGTGATTGTTCCCTTCTTTTTCCCATTCCTGCAGGGGCTGGTGAGAACCTCGGGAGAAAATCCAGCAAGGCCATCCCTCACATCCTCCCCCTGCAGGGCTCCCATTCCAAGCCTGTCCTGCCTCCAATCCCAGCAGGAATGAAGAGCAGCAACCTTTGATGGGCCCACCCCACCCCCACCAAATCTCGGCCTTCCTGATTTCAGGTTTTCATTCATTACAAATTATTTAAATTAAATGAATTCGTTAATTTTAATGCATGAATTAAAAAATTGTAATTCCTTATTTAAAAAGGAGATGCTAAAAATACGAAAAATGACAAAATAAACCTTCAAAACGAAACCCTAAGGAAGAAATAGTAAAAGAGAAATGCTGAGAAATGAATAAAAATGCTAAAAAATAAAGTCCCAGAAATGGGAAAAAGAAGTAATGAAAAGAAAAATACCGGGGAAAATAAATATTAAAAGTAAATCCTGAAACATACTGGAAAAATAGATCCTAAAAAAGGCAAAAATTAAATGCTAAAAATACTAAAAATAAATACTAAAAAAAATACTAACATTAAATACCAAAGAGAAATACTAAAAATTACTTAAAATACTAAAAAATACTGAGAAATATTTAAAAATAAATACTAAAAACACTTTAAAATCCTAAAAATGAAATGCAAAAACATGAAGTACTATAACTAAAAGACAAAATAGTAAAAGACAAATTCTAAAAAATGTGCTAAGAAATATTTCAAGTCTATCCAAGATTATCACTAAATCCATTTCTTATTAACCCTCAAAAAAAAAAATCCCTCAAGTTATTTATTTAGAACTTTATTTAAAAAGTCGTTTCTCTATTTCCCAAAGCTAAAAAAGATGTATTTCCCTGGGAAATACTGGAGAGTTTTTTTTTTTCAACAGCCACAGGGCCATATTTTCCATTCATTTCTCTCTTTTTTATGGAATTAATTGAGGTGTGGAAGCAGCAGTGAATTATTTTGAAAGGGGGATTTTGTGAAACCTTCACAGGTGAGTTGGGAGCGAAAAAACTCATTCAAAATCTTTTTTTCTAAATCATGTTCTAGTCATAATAATCTGATTTTCAAGTGCATTTAAACAACCAAGTAAGGGCTCAGCAGCCTGGACACTCCCAGATTAGATTGGAGATTGGGGGAAAAATATATTTATATAATTGGGGGGGGAAATGATATTTTATATATTTGAATTAGATAAAATTATGAATTATATAAGTTACATGAATTATAAAATTAATTATATTGAATTATATGAATGAGAAAATTTTATGTTAATTATAAATTATAAATATATTATAAATTAGAATATATTAATTATAAAATTATATTAACCATAAAATTATTAATTATACTATATATACTATATATGAATTATATTAATTATAAATAAATTTATAAAATGAAGGGGTGGAATTAAATTTAGAAAAGTGGAAAAAATTGGGGATTGGGGCAGAAAAACCCCCTGGAACAGGGAGGGGGTTTCAAATCCCTGGGGATGTGGATTTGGGGTGGCCTTGGCAGGGCTGAGGGTTGGTTGGACTCGATCCCAGGGGGCTTTTCCAATGGGAACAATTCCAGGGGTGTGGATTCCACCATCCCCCCACTCCTTGTGCAGTCACCAGCAGGGGACTCCCAACAGCCAAGGGGGAAAGGAGAAACAAAACCAGCACAGTTGGAAGGGGAGACAGATTTATTGGGCTTGAAAAAAGGCAACAAAAACACCCCCTAAACAGCCCAAAATACCCGACAAAAATATCCCAAAAATACCCCCTAAACCCAACAAAAATATCCTCAAAAATACACCCTAAACACAAGAAAAATATTCACCAAAATACCCCCTAAACCCAGCAAAAATATCCCAAAAATACATCCTAAAGCCAACAAAGATATTCCCAAAAATACCCCCTAAACCCAACAAAAATATCCACCAAAAATAGCCTTAAACCCAAGAAAAATGTCCCCCAAAATACCCCCAAACCCAACAAAAATATCCTCAAAAATACACCCTAAACCCCACAAAAATACACTTTAAAGCCAAAAAAATACCCCCCTAAACCCAAGAAAATTACACCCTATACCCAACAAAGATAACCCCTAAACTCAGCAGAAATACCCTAAAAATATATGGCCTAAAGCCAACAAAAATAGTCCCCTAACCCCAAAAAATTCCCCCTAAATCCATAAAAATACCCCCCAAACCCAATAAAATAACACCCTGAACAAAAATACCCCTTAAACCCAACAAAATGACAGCCTGAACCCAACTAAAATATCACACTGAA
>NW_020956384.1:42717-46548 GCF_003031625.1 Empidonax traillii
GAAAATACCCCTTAAACCCACCAAAAACACCCCCCAAAATATCTCCCTAAATCCATAAAAACACCTCTCTAAACCCAACAAAAACATCCCAAAAAACACCCCCTAAAACCCCTCAAAAAAATCCCCCAAAATATCCCCCCTAAATCCATAAAAACACTCCCTAATCAGCAACCATCAACCCCCAGTAGATCAGCGCTAATAAATCACCCCAATAAATCCCATTTATTTGGGGGGGGAGGAGGGGGATTGAAATCCTAATTTTGCCTCCAGCAGGAAGGGAATTTCTCCTAAATTTCTCCTAATCCATGATAAATATTCAGGAAGCTCCCCAAAAAAATTCCCTGGGAGCAGCACCAGGGTGGGACATCCCTCAATCCCTACCCCAGCATTTGGAATTCTGCGATCTTTAACCTCTCCCTCTCTCCCTGGAATTTCCTCATCCCAAATTTGTGTGGCTTTTCCCACCCCCACCCCCCCCATCCTGGGCGGAGCTGAAGCTTTTGGTGAATGGATTTGAGGGGGAAAAGTGGGATAAAGGATTTGCCTCTCCCTGGATCCTTGGGGAGCTCAAAGGGGGAGCTCAAAATCCTTGGGAATATCCCGTGGTTGACACTTAAAAAAGGGGTTTTTTTTCCAGGCTCAGGAAAAACGGAACTGGAAAATCCTTCAGGATTCCAGGATGGAGCTGCAGGTCCCCTCAGCCCCCAATGGCTCGGGATGGGATGGAGGGAACTTTTCCCACAGTAGGTTTTTGGGATCCTGCTATTCCTGGTGGGATCCTGTGGCTTGGGAATCACCCCCCGAGCCATTTTCCAGGGTGGGATCCACTGGGTGAACTGGGAGGCTCTGGGTGTGTCCAACACCCTCCCAGCACAGGTGGTGGGATCAGGGACCAAGGATTGGAGGAACAGGGGACAAAGGACTCAGGGGAACAGCCAGGCCTGGAATTTCCACTGGAAAACTTCCACTAGAACAACCCAAGATGCTGCTCCAGCAGCTGATCCAGGGCTCAGCCCCTGGAATGGTCAAAGGATGGCACCCAACAGGTCCAGCTGCTCCAAGGTGGGAAGAGATCCGGGTTAGCTTTGACTTCCAAAGTCTCATTCCAACGGGAAAAAAAAACCACACACACCAAAAAAAACCAAAACAAACAAACAAAAAAAAAAAAAAAAAACCAGGAGGAAAAGCCGGAAGCAAAAAGGGGTTGTATTAAAAAAAACACAAGATGTGTCTGTCCATGATCCAGCCCAGTTTTTGGGAGCTCGGCCCAGCCAACCCCCCCTTTCCTATAAAAACCACCCCCCTCAAGGGGGAGGGAATTCCCTGCTCCCAATGTCCCATCCCTAATTTTTAAGGGGGGGGGGGGTGTAACTCCTCCAAAGTCCCATCCTCGACTTTGGGGTTTGTGTCACTGCTCCAGTGTCCCCTCCCCAACTCTGGGGGTTGTGTCACTCCTCCAAAGTCCCCTCCCCGATTTTGGGGGGTGTCGGTGCTCCAGTGTCCTCTCCCTGATTTTGGGGGGTGTCGGTGCTCCAGTGTCCTCTCCCTGATTTTGGGGGGTGTCAGTGCTCCTTGGCCCTGCCCCGGGCGCGGATGGCTCCGATGCCGCTCCAGATCTCGGAGTACAGGAGTGTTCCCAGGAAGACGAGGGCGGTGCCCGCCCAGTGCCAGGCGGTGAAGGGGTTTTGGAAGTAGAGGATGGACAGGATGAGGCTCAGGAACTTGCGCAGCGTCACCACCAACGTCACCGTCAGCGACGGGCACTCCGTGGTCAGCGTGAACACCCCCCGGATGCACACGTACCTGGGAATGCAGCTCAGGAATTCTGGGAGATCATGGGAATGGGGGGGAATGGGAGGGACATGTACCTGGGAATGCAGCTCAGGAATTCTGGGAGAGGGAGGAGAGACTGGAATGGGAGGGAATAAGGGATGGGGAGGGAGTGGGAGGGGAAGTTCATGCCTTGGGTGGGGTGGAACGGATTGTGGGAAGTGTAGGGATGCACGGCGGATCACAGGGATACCCCACAAACCCAGGGATACCTCACAAACCCAGGGAATAACATCAGGACACCCCACAAACACAGGGACAAACCCAGGACACCCCACAAACCAGGGACATCCCACAAAACCAGGGACACACTGCAAATCCAGGGAATAACATCAGGACACCCCACAAACCAAGGGATAAACCCAGGACACCCCACAAACACAGGGACACCCCAAATCTTCCAGCCCAAGCCCTGGGGGTGTTTAAGGACAGGCTGGATGTGGCCTCAGTGCCACGGGATGGGTGACAGGGCGGGGTTGGGTGACAGGTGGCACTCGGTGATCTCAGAGGGCTTTTCCAACCCCTCATTTACCACAGGGCTGGAGATCTCCCTTCAGGGCAATATTCCCACCTCGACCAGACAACTCCTCACCTGAGCTGCTCCAACACCGTCTCCCAAGCACAGGGAAGGGCTCCAAGGACCCCACACCCCCAATCCCACCCGTCCTGCCCCCACCCAGAGCAGCTGGGAGGCCGAAGGATACTGAGTGAGGACGTTCATCAGCAGGTAGAACCACATGATCGGCACGGTCAGCCCGAGCAGCGGCACCTGGAACGGCTCTGGGGGCACAGGGGGGGGCACAAGGTCACCCGGGGGCTGGGACACCACCCAAGGGACCCACCCCTGCCCTGGCCAGCACTGATGTCCTTCCACTGACCAGCACTGACCACCATCAGCACTCACTGCAGCCCCAGGGGGCCCTTCCTGCCACAGGCACAGAGAGATCTGAGCATGGAATGGGGTTTTGGGCAGTTCTCTTGTATATAGCTTGATTTTTTGGGGAGTGAATTTGCCCATGGTTTGATTTTTGGGGAGTTCTCTTGGTCCTGGTTTCATTTTTTGGGGAGTTTTTTTGTTCATGGTTTGATTTTTTTGGGGAGTGAATTTGTTCCTGGTTTGACTTTTGGGGGAGTGAATTTGTCCATGGTTTCATTTTTGGGCAGTGAATTTGTCCACACTTTGATTTTTGGGGGATTTAACTCGTTCTTCCCGTGGTAAATGAGAACCACACGAGATTTGCAGATGTTTCTGCTTGGGAAGGAGGATCAGGAGATGACAAAACACCTTCCCCTGGCCCAGGTTGCTCCAACCCGGCCTTGGACACTTCCAGGGATCTCTGCCGGGGCCTCCCCACCCTCCCAACCAACAATTCCTCCCTGAAAAGGCTGGAATATCCCAAAGTGACAGCCTGGAAGGTACAACTGCCACCCTGGGAGCTTCCAGAGGTTGTCCAGGAAAATCCAGGATGAGGATCCCGGTTCCCAACTCACCGGACTGGTTGAAGAGCACGGCGTGCCGGTAAATGTCGGGAGCCAGCAGCAGGAATCCAGGGAGTGGCAGGGCGTGCTGGGGGAGAGAACAGAGAACCTTGGGAGTCACTGGGGTGAGGGGAACCCATCCCACTTCCCAGCCTCTGGAAAATCCACCTGTAGGGGTTTATAATGCTAAGATAGAGGATATTTTGCTGTGAGAACATAATCTTATTTTTCAACTGTGAAAACGTGATCTGCGGTTCTGATGGCCTTCTGATGGCACCAGGACGGGAAAGATCCACCAAAAAAAACATCAGCAAAACCATATGTACAAAATACGATCCCAGTGCCAGCTCTCGGGGTGGGAAAGGACATAAAAATGTTAAAAGAAACAAAAAGCTAAAGGAAGAGCATTGTTAGGAAACTGCTGCTGGATTTTTAAAGGAGCAGCTGCAGATTTAAAGGAGCAGTTGCAGGTGGCCCAGCAGGAGCTCCAGGAGGTTCCCTGAGGGACTCACGTTGTAGAAG
>NW_020956384.1:46569-50103 GCF_003031625.1 Empidonax traillii
GGGATTGAAATCCTAATTTTGCCTCCAGCAGGAAGGGAATTTCTCCTAAATTTCTCCTAATCCATGATAAATATTCAGGAAGCTCCCCAAAAAAATTCCCTGGGAGCAGCACCAGGGTGGGACATCCCTCAATCCCTACCCCAGCATTTGGAATTCTGCGATCTTTAACCTCTCCCTCTCCCCCTGGAATTTCCTCATCCCAAATTTGTGTGGCTTTTCCCACCCCACCCCCCCCATCCTGGGCAGAGCTGAAGCTTTTGGTGAATGGATTTGAGGGGGAAAAGTGGGATAAAGGATTTGCCTCTCCCTGGATCCTTGGGGAGCTCAAAGGGGGAGCTCAAAATCCTTGGGAATATCCCGTGGTTGACACTTAAAAAGGGGTTTTTTTCCAGGCTCAGGAAAAATGGAACTGGAAAATCCTTCAGGATTCCAGGATGGAGCTGCAGGTCCCCTCAGCCCCCAATGGCTCGGGATGGGATGGAGGGAACTTTTCCTACAGCAGCTTTTTGGGATCCTGCTATTCCTGGTGGGATCCTGTGGCTTGGGAATCACCCCCCGAGCCATTTTCCAGGGTGGGATCCACTGGGTGAACTGGGAGGCTCTGGGTGTGTCCAACACCCTCCCAGCACAGGTGGTGGGATCAGGGACCAAGGATTGGAGGAACAGGGGACAAAGGACTCAGGGGAACAGCCAGGCCTGGAATTTCCACTGGAGAACTTCCACTAGAACAACCCAAGATGCTGCTCCAGCAGCTGATCCAGGGCTCAGCCCCTGGAATGGTCAAAGGATGGCACCCAACAGGTCCAGCTGCTCCAAGGTGGGAAGAGATCCGGGTTAGCTTTGACTTCCAAAGTCTCATTCCAACGGGAAAAAAAAACCACACACACCAAAAAAAACCCAAAACAAACAAACAAACAAAAAAAAAAAACCAGGAGGAAAAGCCGGAAGCAAAAAGGGGTTGTATTAAAAAAACATAGGATGTGTCTGTCCATGATCCAGCCCAGTTTCTGGGAGCTCGGCCCAGCCAACCCCCCCTTTCCTATAAAAACCACCCCCCTCAAGGGGGAGGGAATTCCCTGCTCCCAATGTCCCATCCCTAATTTTTAAGGGGGGGGGTGGTGTGTGTAACTCCTCCAAAGTCCCATCCTCGACTTTGGGGTTTGTGTCACTGCTCCAGTGTCCTCTCCCCAATTTTGGGGTTTGTGTCACTCCTCCAAAGTCCCCTCCCCGATTTTGGGGGGTGTCGGTGCTCCAGTGTCCTCTCCCTGATTTTGGGGGGTGTCAGTGCTCCTTGGCCCTGCCCCGGGCGCGGATGGCTCCGATGCCGCTCCAGATCTCGGAGTACAGGAGTGTTCCCAGGAAGACGAGGGCGGTGCCCGCCCAGTGCCAGGCGGTGAAAGGGTTTTGGAAGTAGAGGATGGACAGGATGAGGCTCAGGAACTTGCGCAGCGTCACCACCAACGTCACCGTCAGCGACGGGCACTCCGTGGTCAGCGTGAACACCCCCCGGATGCACACGTACCTGGGAATGCAGCTCAGGAATTCTGGGAGAGGGAGGAGAGACTGGAATGGGAGGGAATAAGGGATGGGGAGGGAGTGGGGGGGGAAGTTCATGCCTTGGGTGGGGTGGAACGGATTGTGGGAAGTGTAGGGATGCACGGCGGATCACAGGGATACCCCACAAACCCAGGGATACCTCACAAACCCAGGGAATAACATCAGGACACCCCACAAACACAGGGACAAACCCAGGACACCCCACAAACCAGGGACATCCCACAAAACCAGGGACACACTGCAAATCCAGGGAATAACATCAGGACACCCCACAAACCAAGGGATAAACCCAGGACACCCCACAAACACAGGGACACACTGCAAATCCAGGGACAAACCCAGGGACACCCCAAATCTTCCAGCCCAAGCCCTGGGGGTGTTTAAGGACAGGCTGGATGTGGCCTCAGTGCCACGGGATGGGTGACAGGGCGGGGTTGGGTGACAGGTGGCACTCGGTGATCTCAGAGGGCTTTTCCAACCCCTCATTTACCACAGGGCTGGAGATCTCCCTTCAGGGCAATATTCCCACCTCGACCAGACAACTCCTCACCTGAGCTGCTCCAACACCGTCTCCCAAGCACAGGGAGGGCTCCAAGGACCCCACACCCCCAATCCCACCCGTCCTGCCCCCACCCAGAGCAGCTGGGAGGCCGAAGGATACTGAGTGAGGACGTTCATCAGCAGGTAGAACCACATGATCGGCACGGTCAGCCCGAGCAGCGGCACCTGGAACGGCTCTGGGGGCACAGGGGGGGCACAGGGGGGGCACAAGGTCACCCAGGGGCTGGGACACCACCCAAGGGACCCACCCCTGCCCTGGCCAGCACTGATGTCCATCCATCAGCACTCACTGCAGCCCCAGGGGGCCCTTCCTGCCGCAGGCACAGAGAGATCTGAGCATGGAACGGGGTTTGGGGCAGTTCTCTTGTCCATGGCTTGATTTTTTGGGGAGTGAATTTGCCCATGGTTTGATTTTTGGGGAGTTCTCTTGGTCCTGGTTTCATTTTTGGGGGAGTTTTCTTGTTCATGGTTTGATTTTTTTGGGAGTGAATTTGTTCCTGGTTTGACTTTTGGGGGAGTAAATGTGTCCATGGTTTCATTTTTGGAGAGTGAATTTTTTCATGGTTTCATTTTTGGGCAGTGAATTTGTCCACACTTTGATTCTTGGGGGATTTAACTCGTTCTTCCCGTGGTAAATGAGAACCACACGAGATTTGCAGATGTTTCTGCTTGGAAAGGAGGAACAGGAGATGACAAAACACCTTCCCCTGGCCCAGGTTGCTCCAACCCGGCCTTGGACGCTTCCAGGGATCTCTGCCGGGGCCTCCCCACCCTCCCAACCAACAATTCCTCCCTGAAAAGGCTGGAATATCCCAAAGTGACAGCCTGGAAGGTACAACTGCCACCCTGGGAGCTTCCAGAGGTTGTCCAGGAAAATCCAGGATGAGGATCCCGGTTCCCAACTCACCGGACTGGTTGAAGAGCACGGCGTGCCGGTAAATGTCGGGAGCCAGCAGCAGGAATCCAGGGAGTGGCAGGGCGTGCTGGGGGAGAGAACAGAGAACCTTGGGAGTCACTGGGGTGAGGGGAACCCATCCCACTTCCCAACCTCTGGAAAATCCACCTGTAAGGATTTATAATGCTAAGATAGAGGATATTTTGCTGTGAGAACATAATCTTATCTTTCAACTGTGAAAACGTGATCTGCGGTTCTGATGGCCTTCTGATGGCACCAGGACGGGAAAGATCCACCAAAAAAACATCAGCAAAACCATATGTACAAAATAAGATCCCAGTGCCAGCTCTCGGGGTGGGAAAGGACATAAAAATGTTAAAAGAAACAAAAAGCTAAAGGAAGAGCATTGTTAGGAAACTGCTGCTGGATTTTTAAAGGAGCAGCTGCAGATTTAAAGGAGCAGTTGCAGGTGGCCCAGCAGGAGCTCCAGGAGGTTCCCTGAGGGACTCACGTTGTAGAAG
>NW_020956384.1:50396-63210 GCF_003031625.1 Empidonax traillii
CCAGCTCTCGGGGTGGGAAAGGACATAAAAATGTTAAAAGAAACAAAAAGCTAAAGGAAGAGCATTGTTAGGAAACTGCTGCTGGATTTTTAAAGGAGCAGCTGCAGATTTAAAGGAGCAGTTGCAGGTGGCCCAGCAGGAGCTCCAGGAGGTTCCCTGAGGGACTCACGTTGTAGAAGAGGGCCTCTTTGGAGTGCTTCCCAAACCTCTGGTACAGCGTCTCCTGGAAAATGCCCATCCTGGCCGACGTGAGGAGGGCGAAGGTGAGGGCGGCGATGCCTGCAAGGGAAGCACAGCTCCAACAGCTCAGCCAGGCCTGGAGATTCCCAACATCTGCCTTTCCAGGCAAAAAAAAGCCCAGCCAGAAAAACTGGGAATGGCCCTGGGGTGTAATTTTATCCCAAAGGCTGGGATGGCACGAGACATGAGTGATTTATTCCAACCTCTTGGAAATAACTGAGGCGCAGCCCTAAATTGGTGGGAGCCAGGGAAGAGGTTTTTACCTCAATCAGTCCCAGATTTTCCCAGGGAGCCCCCCCCCCACCACCACCTGAAGGGGCAGATTTGAAATTCCCCCGTGGAATTGTGAGCTGAAGGAAGACCTGAAGCAGCCTTGCTATGGGGTCCAGCAGGCAGAGAGGAATTGAAGCCATGGAAAATGTCTGAGGCGTGCAAATATTCCAGAAATTCTCCTGGCACTCACCCAGCAGCCACCACAGGAAAGCCTGGAGTCCATCCTCCTCGTTCAGGCTGGAGTCAGAGGCCTGAGGGGACACACCAGAATCACCACCACGGCCCACCTGGACCCTGCTCTGTGCCTCCTGTTCCAGGCAAACCCCAAGGGCTCCCATTTTCTCCCTGGCACAGTTTGCTCCCCACCCTGCAGCAGATTCCACACAAAACCAGCGGCAGTGTCCCACCAAAAAGCAGCTCCTCGGGAAGAGATGCCCGGACTTGGGACACGGAAACAATCAGAGCCACCTGGAAAGCTCCCAAAAACCAGCCCTTTCCCAGGCTCCTCTGGGAGCATCCCAAGGATGAGTGTGCAGGGAGGAACAAGGGCTGTGCCCAAGCCTAAAATCAGGCCTAAAACCTGGTTTGTGGTCAATAAATTAAGGAAATCAGCCTAAGGGGGTTGTCAGAGGAGGATAAAGCTCCAGACTTGCCTCCAGTCTTTCCCTGTAATTCAGGGAAAATGAGCTCACTCCCCTCTGCCCCAGCTGTCAAATCCTGGATTAACACCCAGCCCTTCCTCAGAGCTTTCAAAATCCCTGAAATCCTGGGGAATCCCAAGGTTTGACAGCCCCCAGTTTCATTCCCAACCTCCCAGATGGCTCAGTTTTGGTTCGGGATTCACCTGCTCCTGGAAACAAACCCAGCTTTTACCTGTTACCTCTGTGGCCAAAAAAAAACAAACAAACAAAACCAAAAAGAGGTTTATTCTGAGCAAAAAGCAGGTTAAAAAGCATTTATAATTAATTTAAATCCCATGTCTCTGCTTGCATTCCTTCCCTGCAAAGCACAGGGGAGATAAAACCAGGAATAAGAGGAGGTTTAGAGGGAGGAGAAGGGAATTAGGAGGGAAGGGGTGGGAATAACGAGGCCCAGAGCCACGATTGGGGTTCTTTTCCCAGTCCTTACCACTTGCTTTGCAGACATGAAAGTGCAGGTGAAGATCCCGAGGGACACCAGGGCTATGGAAGTGTATTTGGACATGCTGTACCTGCCCAGGGAAGAGAGAGGAGACCCCTCAGTGAACCCAGCTCAGCTCCTGCTCTCCCTCAGAGCCCGTAAATTTGGGATAACGGGTTGGAAGGGGGCTCTGTGGGTGGGTTTGGAAGCTTCCCCTGTGCCGTGGAGCTGATTCCAGGACTGTGTCCCATGGGATGGGCCCCTCAGGATCAGGGAAGGCTCCAACTCCTCTCCCTGAGCAGCAGCACCAACAACAAGTGCCGTGATCGCCATTCCCGGGGGAAGAAGGGAGAAGGTAGGAGGAAGGAGGGATGGGGGGAAGGTGTTTTTGGGACTGTTTGATCTTTGGGAGTTCCACCTGGAACCCCAAATTCCAAACACAAGGCCAGGTGGGATCCATGGAGAGTGAACTCCATCCCAGGCACAGCCACATCCGGAGCTATTCCAGCTTCACAGGACAGGGAGGAGCTGCAGCCCTGGAAAATTCCCTCTTCCCAGTCTTTTTCCCCTTAAATGAGGGAGCAGGTGGTGGGAATGCAGAGGGAAGAGCTATTCCAGCCTCTGCTCCAGGAATGCCTCTGGATCCCGGTTTTCCCACCGTTCAATGGGAATATTTGACAGGAAAAGGGGAGGACACGAAGCCCCATCAGGATAAATCAATGGCAGGACATTCCCCAAGGATTCAAGAGAGAGGTTTGGGATTTCCCACAGCATTCCTGGCTGACCCAAGGAAAGTTTGGGATTTACCTTTTCTTCAGGATGATGATTCCCAGGGCCATGCTGGCTATGAGAGATCCCTGGGAAAGCAAAGGAAGAGGGAAAACAAAGCAGAGGGTCAGCAGGATGAAATTCCCCAGGGATTTGGGATGCAAAACTCAATCCCACAGTGCCAAAATTCCAAGAGAAATCCAAGGTAAGGAAGAATGACGGGGTGGGAATAAGAGGAAACGGCTTCTCCTTATGCCAGGGGGTTTTTGGATGGGATATCAGGGATCATTTCCTCATGGAAAAGGGTTTTCCAGCCCTGGTAGGGCTGCCGAGGGCAGGGGTGGAGGCCTCATCCCAAATCCAGCTCTCTGGGATGGGATGGTCAGGACACCAAATCCCAAATCCAGGCTCTCTGGAATGGGATGTTCAGGACACCACTGGGCCAAATCCCAAATCCAGGCTCTTCCCAAATCCAAGCTCTCTGGGATGGGATGTTCAGGACACCATTGGGTAAATCCCAAATCCTAGAGTCCAGGATTGGTTCCCCACCACCTCTGGAATTCCCTCATCCACCCGCTGAGCTGGAATTTGCTGGGATTTAAGAGGAAAGGGGGAGCTGGAGCTGAGCCCTCAGAGCAAGTCTGTTCCCCCCCCCGTCCCCAGAAACAGCAGGAATTCAGGATTTTTCCCAAGATTTTGGGGTCCTCGGGGGCAGCAGAACACCCGGAGCAGAGAGAGGCACCGGCAATAAGAATTCCAGAGGGAGGGTGGGGGGGAAAGCAGGGAATAAAATCCTGAGGGGCAGCACTCACCGAGCGGAAGATCATGTGCAGGGGCATGGAGATGTTGAGGTTCAGGGCGTAGTTATTGACCACACTGACGGTGAAGAACATGGCCACCATCACCACGTAGTACCTGCAACACCCAGAAATCCCCCTTTGGAATGCTGGGAATGCTCAGGGAATCCTCCTGGGTTGACAGGGAAAAGGCCCGGAGCGGAGCAGGAGCTCCCGGGTCCCCTCCCGGGGATCCTTTGGATTTCCAGCAAAACTCTCTTTAATAAAAAATAAAAAAGCTCTTTAACCACATTCAGCTCTTCCCCTGTGGAAAATGTTCCACGTGGGCCTCCGGTAGGGAAGGATCTGAGGGAGATTTCCTGTCAGGAATTTCCCTGAGTCCACGTTTTCCTCAGGCCCCCCCCAGGTTTTCCAGGGTGGCTGCAGGATGGGTGGGATTGAGGCAGGACAAGTGGATCAACCCCTTTTTAATAAAGGCTTTTTGGAGGTCCTGGGTCAGCCCTGCCCCTTCCAAAGTTTGGGATCCACTGTACCTGATTGGGATGGCCGGGCTCTTCCTCCCAAAATTGGCCTCGAAGATGAAACCTTCCACGGCAATGAACAGGAACTGGGAGAAGGTGACGATGTTCCCACATCCTGGAAAGCGTCTGGGGGTATGGAAAAGGAAGGGGAAGGTGAAACAAGGACATGGAGAACAAGGGGTGCCAAGAAAAAGAGGGAAAACAGCTCCTTATCCCACAGGGAAACCAGCCTGGAGAAGCTTCACCTGTCCAGGATTTCCTGATCCCTTTGGTAAACACCTCCCTGGGGGGGTTTATCCCATGGAACTTGGGGATAACAGGCAAGGATCCCTTCCCTAAACATTCCCAGAGAGGGAGGGAGTGATGAATCCCTCAGGAAGTGAAAGAGGAAACTGGTCTGTGTCACATCCCACCAGGATACAGGGCATGGATAAGGAACATCCACTGAAGTGGCACCTACAAGGCCAGGAATAATATGAATCCAGTCCTGGATTTCTGGTATTCCTTATTTCCACTGCACTTGGGAAGAGCCAAGGCCAGCTCGGTGTCCCTGTCCTGCCTGTGTCCCATCCCAGAGCCTGGATCTGCCCTCTGGAATTTTCAGCTCCCTGCTCTCCTCTCTTTTTTCTGGATGCCACAAAAAGGGGCTGAAGGATCAAGGAGGAACCTAAACCAGCTCATCCCAGGAGCTCCCGGGGAGCAGGGAAGGATTCCCAGGCTCAGGCAGAGCTGGCATTAACTGGAAAACCTGGAAAAAGGCACCTTTTCCCTGCATTCTTCCTGCCAATCCCCACGTTCCTCAGGGCTTAATTGCTCCCAGGAGGTTCAAAAGTTGCTCCGTGGGAGTGAAGAGACACCAGGATGGCAAACAGGGAACACAAAGCACATGGAAACTCTTGGAATAATCCAAGTTCATGGGTGCAATAACATCCCTTCCCAGGCACTGGACTTTGCTCCCTCCCAATTCCCAGATCCCTGTCCACGACCGGCCTTTATCAGGGTTATGTGGGGACTGATAAGAGGGAGATAAAAAAGGTTTTTATCTGCCCATTCTTTGCCTCACAACCCTCCCACAGCCCAAGAGGTGCCAACGAGCCTGGATTTATGGCCCCAACTGCTTTGAGCTGGAGCCAAGCGATAAAATCCTCCCAAGCCAGGGCTTTCCCTGCTCTCCCTCTGTTCCAAACCCACAAAAACTGATTTTTTGGGCCCATTTCACACCCCTTTCAACGCCCTGATTTCTTGTTCTGCCTCCCCAGTCCAGAAGAATTTCTCTCCTCTTTTCTCAGCCACTTCCCCCAGGTTTCAAGCCTTTTGTCCGTTCTCAGGCAGCTCCAGACTAAACAGTTCTCATTCCTCATCTTTTTCCTCATAAATCCCTGAGCTGATTTCTCCCAAACACCCCTCTGTTATTCCTCACCAGACTCCCAGCCTGGGCACTGCCTTTTGCTGTTCCAGGGCTTCGCTTTTAACGGGAATATCCATCTGCAGGAGGAACTTTCCCTTCCAGGTGCACCAAAAGCCCAAAGAAATATTGGGTGTTACCCCAATTCCAGCGACCAGGGCACAGGAATTGAGCTGGAGGGATCAGAGGAACTTCCAAAGTGGGTGAGAGGATGGATGCTTAAGAAAAAAAACTGTGTGAAAAGCAGCTTTTCCTTGATGTCTGCAACTGGATTCCTGGAATTTGGCTGGGCTTTAGGACACCTAATTCAGGCTTTGAGCAGGGCCAAACGTTTTAAGGTCTGCTTGGAGCCAGATCCAAAATTTCCTTCACTTCCAAGGGGTTCATTCCTCCTCTGTCACCGATGCTGCAACACGAGCCAGGCAGGAAAAGGTCGGAGCAATCCCTGGAAGACAAACTCCAGGAATGGCTTCTTGCTTCATCCAGTGACTGTGCAAACCTTGGGTGAAGGTACCTGCGTCCTGGGCTTTTGCATTCCCTTTTTTCCCCTTCAAAATCTGGGATACTGATGGGAGAAAGGACTAGTTTGGAAAGCTTGAAGTGAACAGAGCAGTGAGTGTTCGGGGGATGCAGCTCCAATCCCTGCGATTTTAGAACCACTTCAATCATTGCTTTTTCCCACTCGGGTCTAGGCCTTTCCACCTTCCCTTCAGCGTTCCCAAGCCCTGCCATCCCTCACAGCAGGGTGGGGAAGGTGAAATTCCCAAAAAAACCCCAACCCCGACCCGGCAAAATCCCGTCCCCTCCCATGGCCCAGGGGGGACGCGCCGCCCTTGGCGCGGTGGCTTCGCGGCTGCCAAAGATCACATTTGCAGCTGGAAAACATTCCCTGCTTGTCCCCAGGGACCTTCCCAGGCAGCTCCTGCACGTCTCCTCCTTGGCATTCCAGCCGGGAATCAGGGGTGGTCGGGGATGCTTTGGGAACAAATAGAGGGACCCCCCACCCAGTGCCAGGGCAGGTCAATGGCACGGCCCAAACCGAGGGGGACAACCCCAAAACCACCCTAAAAACCCCATCAGGAAAGGCGATAATCCACACCCGGGCTCTGCTGGCACATGGATGAGGAGCCCCAGGATTGGGAATGACCCCCAAAGTGGGAGGGGGGTGATCCAAGAACCGCTCAGATCAACCCCAGGTACCCCTCATCCCAAATCCCCCCATAATCTCCAGGATCCTCTCTGGCACCGCCGCTGCTTCCTCCCCTCACCAACCCTGAACAGGATCTGGGGACAACGCCGGGACGCTCATCCCGATCCCATTCCCTGCTCCCCTAACCCCTCCCCGCCGCCCCGCACCTGGCCAGCAGCTCCAGGAACACCACGTTGCTGCAGCAGCCGCCGAACACCAGCCCCACCGCCAGGGCCGGGTGCATGGTGTCGCTGCGGGCAGCCAGGCCGCGTCCCGGGCCGCTCCCCGCATCCCGATCCCGGGATCCTGCCCCGCTCCCGGCCCCGGCCACGCCGCCCCCGCTTCCTCCGCCCGCCGGTAGTTCGCTCCCCGCCCGCCCGCCGGGACTACAACTCCCGGCAGCCTTCGCGCCGCGCCACAGCGGGTCCCTACGAGCGGCCCCTGCGGGGCATGATGGGATTTGTAGTTCTGGGGGGGTGACGCCATGATGGCGGCGCTGAGGTGGCGCCGGGCGGGAGAAGGAGGAGGAGGAGGGAGAGGTTTCGTGGGGCGGAACGGCCGGGAAGTGACTTTTTGGGGTTATTTGGTGCATGTTAAAAGCGGCTGCTGAGGAGTGTGCGCCAAATCATTACGGGTTAATAATTATACATCCGAATAATGTGTTCAGAGTAATGGTTGGTATGGAGAGGGTAGGAGGGCTGGGGGGGTTCACCTGGGGAAGAGAAGGATCGAGGGAGACCTGAGAGCCCCTGGCAGGGCCTGAAGGGGCTCCAGGAGAGCTGGAGAGGGACTGGGGACAAGGGATCGAGGGACAGGACACAGGGAATGGCTTCCGACTGGAAAAGTGGAGATTTAGGTGGGATATTGGGAAGGAATTGCTGGCTGGGAGGGTGGGGAGGGGCTGGACTGGATTTCCCGGAGAAGCTGTGGCTGCCCCTGGATCCCTGGGAGTGTCCAAGGCCGGGTTGGATCAACCTGGGATAGTGGGAGGTGTCCCTGGGGTTGGAGCCCAACCCATTCCACGATTGTAAGAAATTCCGAGGTTTAAACTCCATCCCCTGCGCTTCCAGGTCTCTCTCCAGTTGAACCATTCCCAACCACGGGGGGATCCAAGAGGGAAAACAAAGCTCTGGATGCTCCTGGCACAGCCCACCCCCAAATTCCAGTCCCAAAGGGGGCCACAGAGTCCTGAGAGCAGCCCCTTCCAAGGTTTATCCACCCTCTCCATGGAGAAACGTTCCCAATATCCAACCTAAAGCGTTCCTGGTGCAGCCTGGGGATGGTCCCTCTTGTCCCTTGGGAGAAGAGCCCAATTCCCACCGGGCTCCGTCTTCTTTCAGGGAATCAGAGAGGGAGATTTACGGGTGTGATTCGCCCCAACTCGAATAAAAATGCAATTAACTCACAATCGAGTTCACATCAATTCACAGGGAGTGACACAATAATGTCGGAAAGTAGAAAAATAATCTTAAAATATTTTTATAGTATTCAAATAAAAATTATTAATTCACCGTTCAGTTCACATCAGTTCAGTGGTATCAGTGAGTGACACAATAATGTCTGAAAATTGGAAAAAATAATTATATTTTAAAAATATTCGGATAAAAATTAAATTAATTCACCATTCAGTTCACCTCGATTCAATGACATCACAATGAGTGACACAATAATGTCTGAAAATAGAAAAAAAAAATTAGTATTTAAAAAATAACCAAATGGAATCCACTACCATTCAAAAAATATTAAATTATTTCACAGTTCAGTTCACCTCAATTCAGTGGTATCGGAATGAAGGACATAATAATGTCAGAAAGTAGAAAAAATAATGTTAAAAATATTTTTAAGATATTCAAATTAAAATTATTAATTCACCGTTCAGTTCAATGGTATCAGAGTGAGTGACACAATAATGTCTGAAAATAGATAAAATAATTAATATTTTAAAAATATTCAGATAAAAATTAAAGCAATTCCCAGTCGAGTTCACCTCAACTCACTGACATCACAATGAGTGACACAATGATGTCTGAAAACAGAAAAATATTTTAAAAATTCAAATGTAATTCACTCCTACTCAAATAAAAATTAAATTATTTCACGATTGAATTCACCTCAGTTCAATGACATCACAATGAGTGACACAATAATGTCAGAAAGTAGAAAAAATAATGTTAAAAATGTTTTTATAATATTCAAATAAAAACTATTAATTCACTGTTCAGTTCACCCCAATTCAATGGCATCAGAGTGAGTGACACAATAATGTCTGAAAAGAGAAAAAAATAATTAATATTTTAAAAATATCGAGTAAAAATTAAGATAATTCACAATTCAGGTCACATCAATTCAATGACGTCATAAGGAACGACACAATAATGTCAGAAAATACAAAACAAACATAAAAAATATTCAAATGTAATTCACTCCCATTCAAATAAAAATTAAATTAATTCACAATTGGATTCATATCAATTCAGTGACACCAGAATGAATGACACAATAATGTCTGAAAGAAGGAAAAAAATTTAATATTTTAAAAATATTCAAATAAAAATTAAATTAATTCACCATTCAGTTCACATCAATTCAATGACATAATATAAAATAAATAAATATAATAAATACGTAAAAATAATAAAACTTCAAATAAAAATTGAATTAATTCACATTTGAATTCATATCAATTCAGTGACATCAGAGTGAATGACAAATAATGTCAGAAAATAGAAAAAAGTAATAATAAAAATATTTTTAAAATATTGAAATAAAAATTAAATTAATTCACCACTCAGTTCTCATCAATTCAGTGGCATCAGAATGAGTGACACAATAATGTTTGAAAATAGGAAAAAATAATATTAATATTAAACATTAAATTAATTATTAATCGAAATTAATATTGAAAATATTCGATTCACGTCAATTCAGTGACGTCAGAATGAAGGACACAATCATGTCTCAAACCAGAAAAAAAATGATTAATATTTTAAAAACATTCCAATCAAAGTTAAATTAATTCATCGTTGAATTCACATCTCTTTTCCCTTCCCTTCTCTTTGTCTTTCCCTTCCCTTTCCCTTCCTTTCTCCAGGATGAACATTCCCAGCTGTCCCAGCCTGGCTCCAGAGCAGAGGGGCTCCATCCCTTGGATGATCTCTGGATCTGCTCCAGCAGCTCCCGGTGCTCCTCCTGCTGTTCCCCAGTGCCCCATCCCCACCTCCTTCAACAACCCCAAGGGATTCAACCGCTGAATCCCAGCGGATACAACGTCAATTAAACCCGTTCAGCCCCCTCAGCGAGGAATTCGGGGATGGATTTAGGAGTTTGATGAGGTTCAGTTCGACTCAGCTGCCAAACCTGAGCTTACAGGAGCGCTCCTCCAAAGCCCGGGATCCCATTCCTTAAAAACCCCGATCTCTCTCCTTAAATCCTCCCTCCTACTCCTTAAAAAAACCTCGGAGATTAAAACCTCAAAACCCTCGCCGAGATCTTCGGGTGATCGAGTCAGGAACGACCCGAACGAGGCGGGGGGGAAATTGTGAATCCCCCAGGACACGAAGCAGTTAATTATTCCCGGGATGTTTCTCGGGGGGTGGGAGAAGGGCAGCTGGAGCGTTTTCCCCGCGGAGCTCCAGCTGGTGCTGAGGGGTGGGAAATGCTCAATCTTCAATTTACAGCCGCCCTGAACACCTGCAAGCGGGGCCGGGGAAGGATTTCAGGCGCTTTTAACACCTCTTTGAGGCTTCTTTTATTGATTAATGGGGGTGGGATGGTCCTTTGGCTTCACCTGGAATTCCTGAGTCTGGAGAGGGCTGGGCTTCCCTCCCACTTTCCATCTCAATCCGAGGGGTTCCTGGTTTTCCTTCTTCCTCTGGATTTGCCCTTTTTGGCCTGGTTGTCTCCTATCCAGAGGATCCTCAACCCCAGGGATGGGCAGGACCTCCCATGGGCTCTGGAGTTCCCAGGACAGCAGGAAGGAGCCCCAGGGGATCTCTGACTTTCAGCAGGAAAACTGTTGGGGTTTTTTTGGGATGTGGGGTTGCTGGATCTTCCTGATTTTTTTTTTTTTTTTTTTTAAACTCAGCCATTTTTGTGGTGGGAATTTTAGGAATGGCTGGAGAGGGGGGTCCATCCTACTGCTGGGAGCTGCCGTGGGATGCAGTTCTGGCTCGGAGGTGGTTGGAGCTGAGGATCCCGGTATTCCCATGAGGGTGAGAACACCTGGAAGCAGGGCTGGTGAAGGATTTCAGGGGCTTTTAGCAGCTCTTTGAGAGTTCTTTTATTTATTAGTGGGGCTGGGATGGGCCTTTGGCTCCACCTGGATCCCAGGGCTTGGATGGGGCTGGGGTTCCCTTTGTTCCTGGCATTCCCTTTGTTCCTGGGATTCCCTTTGTTCCTGGCAGTTCCCATGAGGGTGAGAACTCAGATCTGCTCCCTATTTAGGGCTCATCCCCTCGTGTCCCCCGCATTCCCAACCCTGTCAGCAGAGTCTCCCCCAGAACTTTGTGGTCACCCCACTGTCCCCACCTCAATTGTGGTGTTCCGGTCCTTTTTGGGGTCCTTTCCCAGGTGTTCGATCCACAGGGCTTTTGAACCCGTGTTCCCTTTGCTTCCCAATTTCTTGCTGCCTCCAAGTACCCTCCATCTCGGACGCCATCCCTCAGTCCTCCATCTTGAACCCCATCCCTCAGTCCTCCATATTGGAGACCATCCCTCAGTCCTCCATATTGGAGACCATCCCTCAGTCCTCCATCTGGGACGCCGTCCCTCAGTCCTCCACATTGGACGCCGTCCCTCAGTCCTTCATCTCGGACACCGTCCCTTAGTCCTCCCTCAGTACTCCATATTGGACGCTGTCCCTCAGTCCTCCACACTGGACACTGTCCCTCAGTCCTCCGTATTGGATGCCGTCCCTCAGTCCTCCATCTTGGACACCGTCCCTCAGTCCTCCATATTGGACACTGTCCCTCAGTCCTCTATCTGGGACGCCGGCCCTCAGTCCTCCATCTTGGACGCCGGCCCTCAGTCCTCCACACTGGACACCCTCCCTCAGTCATCCATATTGGACACCATCCCTCAGTCCTCCATCTCGGAGACCGTCCCTCAATCCTCCATCTCGGACACCATATCTCAGTCCTTCATACTGGACACCGTCCCTCAGTCCTCCATACTGGACACCATTCTTAGTCCTCCATCTTGGACACTGTCCCTCAGTACTCCATCTCAGATGCCATCCCTCAGTCTGCCATATTGGACATCATCCCTCAGTCCTCCATACTGGACATCATCCCTCAGTCCTCCACCTTGGACACCGTCCCTTAGTCCTCCATATTAGAGACCATCCCTCAGTCCTCCACCTTGGACACCATCCCTTAGGAATCTCTCTGGGATACCAGCCCTCAGAAATCCCTCTGCTTTTGCAGGATGACCCCTATAAAGTGCCCTCCCCATGTCATTTGGGATGTCTCGTGTCCCCGTCAGCGACTCCAAACCCCTCTATTTGCCCCATAAATCACTTCTTCACCCCATTACTTGGTGTTTCCCATCCCTCCACCTGCTGACACCTGGAATCTTTATCCCCCTTGGAATCACTTTCTCTCCCTCCCTCCCAGCGATGCCAGACCCCTCTATTTGCCCCATTAAATCACTTTTTCACCCCATTACTTGGTGTTCCCCATCCCTCCACCTGCTGACACCTGGAATCTTTATCCCCCTTGGAATCACTTTCTCTCCCTCCCTCCCAGCGATGCCAGACCCCTCTATTTGCCCCATTAAATCACTTTTTCACCCCATTCCTGGTGTTCCCCATCCCCTCCACCTGCTGACACTTGGAATCTTTATCCCCCTTGGAATCACTTTCTCTCCCTCCCTCCCAGCGATGCCAGACCCCTCTACTTGCCCCATTAAATCACTTCTTCACCCCATTCCTGCTGTTCCCCGTCCCCTCCACCTGCTGACACCTGGAATCTTTATCCCCCTTGGAATCACTTCCCTCCCTCCCTCCCCCTCCTTTCCAAACATCGCAGATATTTTATTCTCATTTTGTGCCCAGGAGGTAAAAATCTTTAGGCGTGGGGTTTCTTTCCCCCCTTCCCTTTCTCCCCTCCTCTCCATTCCCACATTCCTAAAGCGCTGGGGGTGGCCCCCCCTGCCCTATTCCCCCCTCTCCCAGCTGGAGAAAGGCTTGGAGGTGGAGTTGGGGGGGGAATATTCCTGGAGCAGCCCCTCCTCCTGCTCACAACTTCTGCTTCCCGCGGCTCAGGAGTCTCTCGGGAGCTCGTGGGGACGCGGATTCCCAATTTTGGGACGAGACGCCCAGGTAAGAAGCAGGGGGATCATCCAGGGATCGGCTTTTCCACGCTCCACTGTGGGTTTGTGTGTTTTTTTTTTTCTCCCTCCTCCGTCTCTTCCCATTCTCAGGTTGCGTTTGAATGAAGTGAAAAGAAAGAGAGGGAGGATGGGGAGAGGATGAGGAGGGAGCAGCGCCCGGGATGTCAATTGA
>NW_020956384.1:63735-67271 GCF_003031625.1 Empidonax traillii
AAAAAAACAACAAAAAAAAACCTGCTTAAAATGTGAATTTTGTGGGTGGTTTCACTCTTGGCGGGATGGGAGGGGCAGGAGGGGTTTGTAGGATCGGGGAATATCCCGAGTTTGGTGGTGCTGTGGTTGGATTTGATGGTCTCAGAGAGGGGTTTTCCTGCCTTAAAATTCCATGATTGTATGTTCAGGTTAGAAATTTAGGATTCAGGGAATGCCGCTTTTCCTTTCCTGGTCGTGTGGCCAAAATTTCAGTGTAGGGAAAGGGATCTTCAGGGAAAATGGGAAATCCTGGAGGGAAATAGGAAATCCTGTAGGGAAATGGGAAATTGTGTAGGGAAGTGAGAAATTGTGTAGGGAAGTGGGAAATCCTGCAGGGAAGTGGGAAATCCTGCAGGGAAGTGGGAAAGCCTGGAGGGAAGTGGGAAATCCTGGAGGGAAATGGGAAATCCTGCAGGGAAGTGGGAAATCCTGTAGGAAAATGGGAAATCCTGGAGGAAAATGGGAAATCCCAGCGGGAAGTGGGAAATCCTGTAGGAAAATGGTGCCGAAGGGGGTGGGGATACCCACCATTCCAAAGGAAAGGTTGGAATGATGACACTGGAGGGGTTTTCCAGCCCTAATGATTCTGAGATTCTGTGTTCAGCCAGAGTTTGGGAATTGAGAATTTAGGAGATCCCACTTTTCCTTTCTCGGTCATGTGGCCAAAACCTCTCTTTAGGGAAAGGGATCATCCAGGAAAATGGGATATCCTGTAGGAAAATAGTGCCAAAGGGGGTGTGGATACCCACCATTCCAAAGGAAAGGTTGGAATGATGACACTGAAGGGTTTTTCCAGCCCTAATGATTCTGGGATTCTGGGATGAGCTGGAAAAAAGCTCCTCTTGCCACTGGAGGTGGGCGGGACAAATCACACCAACCCCAAAGCCGGAGCTAAATCCTCTTTCCTGCTGCAGATGAGCCACTCCCAGGCTCTGTGCTGATCCCAGGTATCCAGAGGGAGCTTCTTCCCGAGGGAGATGTTGCTGCGTGCCCGGATCCTGCTGCTGGCCCTGGCTGTGGCACCCTATGGAGCGCTGGCTGTCCGGGAAGGTACGGGACACATGGGACACCGGGAATGCAGCACCTGGGGGGGGAAATGTGGGATACAGCAGGGGGGAAAGGCCTTTTCCAGGGAGCTCGTGCCATGGATACACCCAGGGATGATCCCAGGGTGGAGCTGGAGTGCTGGTACCTCCAACTTTTCCATAGGATCCTTCCAGTTGGGATCATCCAACAGAGAACCTGAGCTGGTCCTAAAAGGCAGGGATTAGGATTTATGGGAAATCAGGGCTGTGATCCTGCTCCTGGCATGGATTCACCCATGGATACAGCCATGGATTCACCCATGGATACAGCCATGGATTCACCCATGGATACCCCCATGGATACCCCCATGGATTCACCCATGGATACCCCCATGGATTCACCCATGGATTCACCCATGGATTCACCCATGGATACCCCCATGGATTCACCCATGAATTCACCCATGGATTCACCCATGGATTCACCCATGGATTCACCCATGGATACCCCCATGGATTCACCCATGGATTCACCCATGGATACCCCCATGGATTCACCTCTCCCTGGCTCCGTGTTGCCCACGAGCTCTTTGGGGGTGAGGCGCTGGATCCCAAAAAGCAGGAGCCAGAAGAATTCCAGGGAAAAACCAGCAGGATCCCAGCACATTTTTAGGGGTCCTGCAGGAGGGGGAGGCTCCTCCTGAACATCCTACAGGGCTAATCCCGGGAATCCTCCCCTTCTCCCTCCCAACAAGCCCCCAGGTCGGAAGGTCTGAATTCCCTGGGATTAACTCAGTCAATCCCACAAGGAGTTCATGGAGTCTTTGCCACCATTTGCAGGGTGAACTCACTGGAGCTCCTGCCCCTCCATCAGGCCAATATCCCGGATTTTAATGCTGGTTAATTCCCAGGAGGGAGCAGGGCAATAAATCCCCCTTTCCAGGTGTCTCTGGAAAAGCCAGGATTGATGGAATGGGGCTGGTTTTGGAGCTGTTGGCACTGTCCAATTAATTCCAAACTGGTGCCTCCTCCAGGAGCTTCTCTTTATTTATCAGCGTTCGAGGTCTCTTTCCCAGGAGCTTCAATGCCCCTCATCGAAACTCCAAGTTTTTCTGTTCCTGCTAAAATCTTATAAAATTACCTATATCCTGTCTCTGAGATAGCACGAGCAAGCAAGGCCCTATCCTAATTCCACCTAAAAATTTACCTAGTAAGCAACTAAGGCCACAATCTTATATTATTGCTTTATATTTTGATAATTTCTCGCCCCTCCGGCAGCCGAGGCGATGCTGGGCCCGCGGGACCTGCGTGTGAGCGAGCGGGGCCACGGCTCCCTGCGGCTCAGCTGGACCCCCCCACCGGGCACCGTGACGGGGTATCTGCTCCACGTGCAGCCCCTGCTGCCCTCGGGGCAGCCACAGCCAGCAGAGCAGCGGCAGGTGGGTGATGATCCCGCTGGGCGCAGCAGCAGGCAGAGTTCCCAGGGTTGGGTTGGAGTTCCCAGGGTTGGGTTGGAGTTCCCAGGGTTGGGTTGGAGCTCCCAGGGTTGGGGTGGAGTTCCCGGGGTTGGGTTGGAGTTCCTGGGGTTGGGGTGGAGTTCCCGGGGTTGGGGTGGAGTTCCCGGGGTTGGGTTGGAGTTCCTGGGGTTGGGGTGCAGTTCCCGGGGTTGAGTTGGAGTTCCTGGGGTTGAGTTGGAGTTCCTGGGGTTGAGTTGGAGTTCCCGTGGCTGGGTTGGAGTTCCCGTGGTTGGATTGGACTTCCTGGGGTTGAGTTGGAGTTCCCAGGGCTGGGTTGGACTTCAGGGGGTCAAGGTGGAGTTTCTGGGGTCGAGGTGGAGTTCCCAGGGTTGGGATGGAGTTCCCAGGCTCGGGTTGGAGTTCCCGGGCTCGGGTTGGAGTTCCCGGGCTCCGGTTGGAGTTCCCGGGCTCGGGTTGGAGTTCCCGGGCTCGGGTTGGAGTTCCCGGGCTCGGGTTGGAGTTCCCGGGCTTGGGTTGGAGTTCCTGGGGTTGAGGTGGAGTTCCTGGGGCTGGTCTGGAGTTCCCAGTGTTGATTTTCTGTTCCCAGTGTGGGGGCAGATTTCCTGGTGTCCCTTCCCAAATCTTCTCAAACCTTCCCTTTTTCCGCTCCCTTTTTTCCCCACTTCTCCCTTCCCCTTCCCAAATCTTCTCTCCTCTTCCCAAACCTTCCCTTCCCCCTGTGTCCCGTGTCCGTGTGCCCCTGATCCCACACTCGCAGTGTCTTTCCTGGGTCTGTTTTCTGAGGTGACCTCTGAAGGTGCTCCCGAGCCCTTCCCATCCCAGGGGGTGACGATGTCCCTTGTCCCCCCCTCCCTGTGTGTGGCAGCTGGCGGTGGGCGGTGACACCGACACGCTGCTGGTGACAGACCTGCGGCCCAGCACCGAGTACGTCCTCACCCTCAGGGCCACCCACGGGGACGCCCTCGGACAACCCGCGGCTGCCACCGGCAAAACC